>NW_011370171.1:407152-424953 GCF_000735185.1 Notothenia coriiceps
TATGGAGAGACTTTGCCACGGTTTCACAAGTAAAACTTCCGGCAGAAGACTCACCAATTCGTAGTGATTACTTAAAAGACTGAGACGTGACGAACCTATTATTAAGTGGTGTTATTCCAAAATGATAGTGCACGTAGACTCTTTGACATTTCGTGAATGCGTTAGTGACATGTGACATTTGGTTCCGCAAAACGGTAGTGAATGCCATGCCTCCGAGTCAGTGACACCATTGTAAAGTAAATGTTTCGGTACAACCTACTTTCATTGGTAGAATATAGACGAGGAACTAGACCAGCCGGTTAACTTCATGAATAACGGACTCTAGAGTACGAGCACCAAAATAATTTACACGGTTCACGATCCTGACAGAACTCCTTCTTGCGAAAATCTAACACGTCGAGGTGATTGAACCTTGGTCACGTTTTTCTTACCATTTAATGGTTCGACCATGGTGATGTACCAAAAATTTCGAGCCAACCCACGAGTACATATAATAACGGACAAAGTAAAGAATGAAGTGTAGGCTATGTTTAAATGTTCGGAATTTGACCGTGTATGATGGTCCTCTTGAGTTGCCGTACAGCCAATGGCGTACAGCCATTGCTCCGTTTTCATGTTTTTTTAACATGTTTTTCACAAACATTTTCACACGCTAGGAGCATAGGAATAATTCAATTCGGTTCGTCATGATCTGTAGATGTGATTTGCCCCCGAGCACCCCTGGGTAAATTACCGTACAGCCAATCACAATGCGTACAATGCGTGACGTCATTGGTAAGAGACGGCCCCCGAACACATCTGGTACCCCGAACACATCTGGTACCGACACCGGCCCGGCTAAAATAGCTGGATGGCCTACCTGCCTGTCAGCCTTCCATCTGTGCACAAACTTATCTCGTGCCCTCATTGGTCATGTGCGCGTTCGTGTGTGTTGGAGGAGGGGCTCTGTAAGGAAGTGGCTGTGTATTTTCAAATTCTAGCGCACTCGAGCTGGCTTTTCCAAAATTACCTACCCCACCTTTAAGGGTTTCCTTTTCTTTTTTTAAAAATAATAACAAATTATTTATTATTATCATTGTGTCAATCCAACAATTAAAACATGAAAAATATGTAACAACAATGTAGTCATTTCTGGAGCAAGGGTTGGTAAGTTTAATTATTGCACAAAAGCCATCCCAGCAAGTCCCTGCAATATATATATTGACAATAAAATCATAGTGGATTGGGGGTACAATGCCATAATTAAAAACTAAAGTAAGGTCAAACTGCTGAAATGTGCAGTATTTCTTGATTAATTGTAAGTCTGCATGTTTTGGTTTGGTGTGAAGGAACATTTGTGTCACATGTTTCCATGATACATGCATATTAATCAAATCCTTTCTGATATGAAAGATAAACATTGAAAACTGACAGCCAGCAACATGATAATAGGGGCAACTAGGCCAGAAGTATTATAACTGTTGAAGTTAAATTAAGTGAGTCTTTTCTTTTTTTAATTTACAACATGTTTGCAAAGATTGACTCACATGATATGTATGAGTGCCCGTTGGCTGGATTCACATTAAACAGACAGAAAACTGATTAAAAAAATAAAATGTCATTACAACATAAGGCACAAGTTCTGACATAAGTTGTCTTGATGAGTCTGAGCTTGAGTCCTTGTGCTCTTATGATGCACATCAAAATAGCACCTTAACATTCCTCTGAGCAGATGGAGGAGCAGCATCTTGTCATACGATTCCCTGCTGAGCTGCAGCAGTATTGTGATTGTGATTTAAGCATGGAGCAGAGCTAGACTTGGACCTCTGGAAATGTCTGACTAACAAAGCAATTGTTAGGACAATAGAGCTGAACATGAAAGAAGCCCCGCTGAGAAAGAAGGTCGCTGCGTAGTTTCCTGTCTTGTCAACTAACCAACCTGCAGACACAGAAACAGGAAACATGTTATACCTCAGGGGAAAAACAATCTGCAAGACTAATTATATCATTCAAGGATCTAAAATATCCCAGACTTGTTTTCCTTAAAAACTGTACAGAAATACTTTTGAAATGAGGGATGTAGTTACTTGTGAAATGGGAAAATGATCATGATTACTGTTTTATCACACACAAACAAGTGGACAGTGGTGGTTTTTGTTATCATGAACCAGTAGATTGAACAAAGAGTAAAATGTTAATGTTATAATAACTGGCAACATATTTATCCCTTTCAAACAGGGCAAGATGAGAGCTAAAGCTATCATGTCCTCTGAAATGAAATTGAAGCAAGCAAATCCTATTAACCCTGGTCTAACTTGTTTATCATTTATATGCGAAGATGTCAAAATCAATATGCCAGTGATACCCACAAGAGTTTCATAAGACTCTTTCTTTAAAAAGGTCCCCTATTAAACTGTTTTTCATCAATATATTAGAGGTCTCAGATATGTACAAAACATGTCTCTGAAGTGTTTGGCTCCAAACACCAAACAGATCATTGCAGCATCCCATAATCCCCTCTGTTTCCAAAGTGCTGATTCTCTGTCTGTTACTTTAGATGAAAATAAGGAGCCCCTCCCCACGCCCCTCTGAGAGAGATTTGGTTACAAAGAACACAATGGTGCTCTAGGAGGAGATTCAGGTGATAAAGTGGGGGGTGTTACCTTGGTTGCTGATTGGCTAATGGTTACACAAGCCAAAACAACGTTATGACATCATAAAGTGGCCAAAATCTGATCAGCTCATTTTCAGACAGGTTTTTATATAAATGGATCAGGACAAAAAGAGAGAGAATCTTTTTTCCTGAAACTTTCAGAATCTCTTTACACAGAGGTGCTTATGTATAACAGACATGAAAAAGTGGATTTGCATAATAGGTGACCTTTAAATGACAGTAGTTGAAATAAAATCAAGAACTCTTACCTCCTATTGGTGGGCTAATCAAGTAGGGGATGGCGTGCAGGAAGTAGACCACACCCAGAGCGGAGGGCAGGTCGGTGGAGCCCACGATATCAGAGGTCACCACTGGGATGAGCGCCACATATGCCCCGTCAAAGTAGCCGTAGAGTACGGAAAAGGGGACCAGGAGGGAGAAGGAGTGCAGGAGGTGGAGGAACATACAGCAGAGCCCCTCCATGCCGATCGCCAGCATGTAGCTCAGCATGCGATACTTCTTCAGACACCTAGAGGGACAGAAACACATCAGTATTTGGTTTTGATTCGACATCTGCCACTTCTTTCACACACAACAAAAAAACCTAGATTTAGATCTTGGCAAGATGACAAAAATCAAATATCACAAAATGTATGATCAAATGCCATGATATCGAAATCGCTGCGATATTTTAGGGGTAGATATTGGTGCTTTGACCATTTATTCACACTATAAAAGTTGAGTTATGTGGATATCAAAGTCAACTTTATTATCAATCTTTCAGTTTGTGTGTACAGACAGAGAGTTCGAAAAATACCGTTTCCCACAATCCCGAATATAGAAATACAAATATGTATAATATACATATAGTATATAGTTAATACGTTTGAAAAGGGAAATAAAAGGGCAGCTAGGTCAGTCTGATTCAGAAAATGATGTCACTTTACTGTAATGCAGCTGGTAAAACTAGGGAAGACACTAATGCAGTATATAACCGTAACCAAAATGTAACACAGTATTTAGTCTGATATCACAATATAGAGACGCTACTTACTTCCTATCTGTGATCCATCCAAAGGTGATGTTACCCACAATGCCACAGACTCCAAATATGGACATGAGGTAGGCAGCGTGCCGGTGCTCCAGCCCGACGCTGAGGGCGTAAGGCACCAGGTAAACTAAGGGAGCGCTGCAGCCATACGCCAGGAACAGGAGGGACACAGACAGCATCAGGAAGTCTGGCATCAGGAGGAATCTGAACTCTTCCATCGACCTGAGACTAAGAAAGGGGCGTCTGGACCAAGGTTTTGTGCTCTCTAAAGGCTCTGTGTGTAAGTGACAGACATTTGCTGTTTTGGCTTCAGTGAGTCCTGATTCTTCCTTCTTAGTATCCATGTCAGCTGTTTTGTTGATCAAGTTCTTGCTTTCCACTAATTTCAAGTCCTTATTTGTGCTATCTTTTGTTGCTTTAGGATCTGAGAGTTTGCTGTCCCCTAGCATATTCTCAGTTAGCTTGTTGCTAAATAAAATACATTCAGCTATCCTCAGTTGTTTTAAATTTGGATCAGGCAGGCCTGACCTTGATATGTTCCCCTGAGCTAGTTTGAGGTTTTCAAGGCGAACGTTTTTGAGCGCTCCATTGGCTATGAGGAGCCTCTGAGTATCCATTAAGCTGCTTATTTCCAGCTGCTTTGGCTCCACTTGGTTGCAGTCAGCAGGGGCTTGTTCAGCGTCTTTGGAAACCAGCGCCATATTGTTCTCCCATATCCTTCAAGTGGAGTAGATCAGAAAAGCAAAAAATACATTGAAATGGACCAAGACGTATAATTGAACCTACTTCAATTCTCAAAGTTTAAGAGTTTGGTAGCTATCAATACCACTCTCGTGTCTGTGCATTAACTATTAAACAAGGGTTGACCTATGTTGCCCATGCAGAAGTGACAAAAACTGCAGCTGAGGACTTACCGCTTAATTGTTTTTGGTTCCAGCGGCCTCATCAGAGCTCCACAGACACACAGGTTGGAAACAAATCCTCCCAGGATGAGCAGAGCTCCTCTCCAGGAGTAATACTCTATGAGCAGCTGGACTAAAGGAGCCAGGATGAAGGTGCCAATGCTGCTCCCTGAAGATGAGGGAAAATGGATTTGATGAGATGACACGAGGCAAAGATGGTAACTGAACGTAGAGACAGATGTGAGAAAATCAAAGGAGAAGAGAGGAGATGGAAAAGTAAGGTGTAAATGACAAGAGAACAAGACATAAGGTAAGTAAAGATTTCACTACCAGACAAGGCGATGCCATAGGCCAGGGCTTTTCTCTCATTGAAGTAACTCCCAACCATGGCTATAGCTGGGGTGTAGCAGAGAGCAAAGCCAAGACCTGTGGAGAATGGATATGATACAAAATCTGATCACAGGTTGTTAGGATGTCAAAGAATATGAGTCCTTCAAACACCCTGCAATGCACGTACTACATGCATTAAACTACATTTTCTTTACAGACAAAAAGTGCACTAAACTTAACAGGAACATGAAACATCATTAGATACCCATAAAAACATTGAGCCTTAAAAAACAACTACGGTTTGTTTGGTACAAGTTTGAAAAGCAATGAGACATTGCTATATGATTGCATGGGATGTTTTTGGAGAATGAAAAGACAAATAATTTCAAAGGGACGGATCCATGTAAAAAGTAGAGCCTTAATTTCCATAGGGAAGGTTTTGACGAGAAATATGCACAAGAATAGACAATATGGTGATTTTGATCAAAGATATTAGTCACTAACATAGTTCAGAGCTTTACATGTGGGAAACAGTATTTTGATATCTCTGTCTGTACACACAAACTGGGAGATTGACAATAAAGTTGACTTTGACTACATGCCTTTTACTTGGAGGTTGACCTCACTGGGGATTAGTTCAGACATGCATCTGTTCATGTTTTAAGAATACAGCAGCAATATGTTGCATGTTTCTCATTTGCCAAGTCTCTCCCTGTGTTCTTTGAAATATATTTGTATAAAACATCATAGGGTGCCCACGTATAAAGGGGTGTGAGGTGTCTGTGTACCTGTGAGGATGCCCAGTGAGGCGTACAGATATTCCAGACTGGAAGCAAAGGAGCTGAGGATGAGACCAGCCGACGACAGCAGACCTCCTAGCATCACTGTGGCTCTGCAGGAGAGACGGTTCCCAAGGAAACCACCCAGAGGAGCTGGAAACACTAAGGGGTTATTTCACTGACTGATGGCTCAGCACTGGCCTTTTATATTCACTACAATTCACATATATGAGGGTTATAAAATCTGTAATCTTTAAATCCATCTCTTTGCACTTCATTTGCACACATATTTTAAAAGTCTTAAAAGTACCCATACACCATTTTTTTAATCCCAATGTCTTTATGATATGTCTGCCTTTTTATTGATCAGTTTCCGTACCCTGGTCATGAAATAATAATATTTAAATTCAAGAAGTTGAAACTATAAAGACAAGAGAACTTGAATTTTTACGTATTGATGATCTTCACTGTCTAGCAGAGTGTCTTTAACAAAAATGTTTCCCATCACATTCCATTTTGTAATTTGCATCTGGATCTGCATAGAAATACAATTAGTGAATGAAAAATAGGAAAAACAAGTGATTTTTTCAATATGTAAGGGCTGGAGTACATGACAAAAATAGGAAAGAAAATACAAAAAAAATGCTCACAGATTTAAGAAAACATTGAGTCCCCTCCTTAACAAAACAGTCAAATGGGATTCCCAACAAAAAAAAAACTAATTTTTGAATTGCCAAATCTGGTTTAACTTCAGTGTTAATCTGCATTCAGATACTGCAGTGTGTTGAGGTCTCACCACAGAGCATGGTGGTGGAGTCAATCAGACTGTGGATCCAGGCCGTGGTGGAATAATCCTTCCCAAAGTGCAGCTGGAACTCCACGAAGAACATGGAAACACATCTGGATACAGAAAAAAATTGATTTAGTGCATTTTATTCCATAATTGTCTGCAAAAATTGCATGTAGGTAAATGTCTCTATGGCTTTGTTTGTTTGGGACAAAGAGAGGAAGAGTTTAAGGCTGGAGCCACACAGAGACGATAACGAAAACTAACCAAATTCAATATCAAAAAAGTCTTTCGTCCACACGGTATCGGCTCAATAAACGCGTGCCCGCCCACACGAGGCCGGGCGGCACGGTCCCGTGGGTTAGATGCGCCTTCATAATGCCGAGGAAAATAACTCTCAGAATAACGTTATTAGCCCATTTTACAACTTGAGGACCGAATGTTTTTAATAAGGGCTATACAAATGTTCATACTGGGTCGTTTATTTAGTTTAAAAAAATTATCCAACGATTTACAGACGTCTCTTTCCCAATGTTAGTCAATGGGAAAAAGTATTTCCGGGCCCAGCGACTGATATGGAAGTGTCCGGCGGAAGTAGTACCGCCGTTTGGCCACAATGAATATTTTCCTCAGAGTCCGGCGCACTTCCTGGGGGCTTGGTTTTGGCGGCCACTGTTTCTCTTTTTCTCCCTCCCCGAGGAGAGCATGTGCTCCTGCTGTAAAAGGCAGGTGCACCACACCCACTGCCACTGACTCTGAGCCTGGCTCCCGAGCAGGACGTTCACCCCAGTAGTCCACCAGCAGATGAAAAACACCCACCTCTCCGGCTCTTCCAAGGGACGAGGGAACCGTGCGGGGGGGGTCTGCTGGAAGCTTCTGCTGGGTGCACTGTCCTGCGAGATACCGGGACCTTTCTCGAAACACTTGGAACACTGTTGTTGGCGAGGTGGGGAGAGGCGGGGCCTATGGCGTCATCGTTATCAGGAATTGATCGTAAAGGGCGTAATCACAGAGTCGTTTGGTCCCCCAGAGCGTTGCGTCCGCAGATCTACCCACCTTGGGACCCGTTATCCGCGTTTCCCTGTCGGCCTCGTGTTATGTCGACGAACCGTCTATAAGATAGAGAACTGTAGCGGATACGACCCGTTTCATCTCTGTGTGGCTCCAGCCTAAGTTAGTGTGAGGTGATAACAACTGGGGACACTTTTTTCTAAAGGGGAAAGACTGTGACAACTAACAACCTAGGTCATATCGTGTTTATCACTTTATTGCTTTTATTCCCTTTCCATAATCGAAAGGTCCTGTCCTCCCATTTATTGTTTATGACATTTTATTGTCTATATTGTAACTTCAGGGGGAACTCTCAGTTCTCATGGCATCTGACTGGATCAGATTAGACATTAGTGAAGTTGAAACGAAAAGAAAAGTTACTGACCAAAAGGTAAAAAGGTCGACCACCATCTTTTTACTTTTTACTCCTTACTCAGCACATGCAAACCTACATGAGCAATTCAGCCGTCCTGTAGTACATATTAGCTTTAATCTTAACGTATTCAAATGTAAATAGTAGTGGAAATCTAAACCAGCCAACAGCTCAGGGGTGCATGAAAGGGGCTTGCTGTGCCAAATTAAGATGGAAACATCTCAGCAGGATTTGTGGAAAAAAAGAAAATATTGCTGCTGAAGCGGGTAAGTGGCTTACACAATGTGAGCCGAGTGGTAATGAAGTGTTGCCAAGTAATAACAGAGGAGGTGATGACCAAAGCTAATAACCCAAAGCCTATATGGAAGAACCAGTGTGCCACACAACACTGCACATGCAGAAGCTACAAATCCTTCTCAAAAGATCTCTTAAATCTTCCAGATCCATAAAACAAAGCATCATCACGAACAAACCCCCTAAGTGATTATTTGTAAATTGATGAATCATCCTGTGTTAAATTACATTTGTAGAAGATTTAAAGCTTTAAGGCAGTTCAACATTATATTTCAAGTCTCATTGATTCAGTTCAACTCCCCAAACACATGCTTTTTGGCTCATGCAGGAATGTTTTAATTAGTAAGGTTCCATCGAAAGTGCAAGTCATGCAATTTTTTTTATTTTTTTTTAAACTTGTGGTGGTGTTCCTTAAAGAAAAAACACAAAAACACACAATTATGCTTACTACTTCAGTGAGATTTTTGTTTCAGATATTTATAGCCCAGCTTGGTAATTGGGAGTTATCATATAACTTGATGAGTTTACCAATATGACAGGCTGGTCCTCAACCGTCACACACACACACCTGGTTACAGCGCGAATGCAGATGGTGGCGAGGAAACAGCCAGCGACGATCATCCAGCCCCAGCCGCCCTCCGGTGGGGTCGTGACCCCCGACACCCTCCTGCCTCCCTCGAGCTTCTTCTCCTTGGTGAGTGCCATCGCGTCAGCCAATGAGAAGGCCGGCTCACATCAGTGTCTGCTCCCTCTGTTACAAGGGAAGCTGGAGGTCACAAGTCCTCTTTTGTCCTTCTGGCACTAAATGTGCAGCGTGTTTCCATTGGCTGGGCTTTCTCTGTCAAACCGCAGTCACTTTCTTAAAGCTCTTCCGATGTTTCTGTTTGCTCCTCCTCTTCTTCCTCTGTCCCTGAGGAAACACAAATAGCATAACAGGCAGAAACCATGAATATCAGCTTCATAAAAGAGTTTAAATCCATTTAAATTATAATTAAATTTACTTTAAATATTAGTGTTTTTGTTGAGGTGAAGTACAACCTGATCTGATCTAGCTTACAATGACGCAACCGGCTACTAAACCCACTCTAAATTAAGACTTTTGTGGCTTAACGTGAATAGTTTCATCCTTTGCATTGGATGATGGTAGTTTAAAGCTTTGATGCTATTAAATATTGCATCTGTATATCTAAAAACACATTTGCAGAAATCTTAAATTCCAATTTTTGTATATATTTTCTTTCAAATGGCTATGGCAGCTACACACACAAGTCATCATTAAGATGTATGCCAACATACTTGTTTTAAATTCCTAAATGACATTGTACACTCTCTTGGACATTGAACAGAAAGTGTTTATATCTTACAATCTTTGGATGAAGCACCTCATGTTTGAGATTTTTCTGTGAGCAGAAGATCATATTTTGTTTCCAGCTCAAAACACTGATCTATGAGGGAACTTCAGAAGTCCAGTACTGACGAGTTCACACTGCCACATTCACGGCCACATTTGCAACGTTTATCATTGGGAGAAAAGAGATTGCCACATACACAGAGGAGGCAGGCATGTCTTTTAAATTATATGTTTTGGTGAGTATCATAATGGTGAATAATAGCAATGAATTAAAAAAAATTGCGTGCTGAAAGAGGGAACAATTTTTCCAGCTTCAATAGAGAACTTTTTTTTGAATGAACCTGAAAACACTAATTGACATATCATTGTATTTACACTTGAGTTCATCTTTCTCAGTGTGGACCCATTTAGCATATTCTTCTTGCTGCAAGATAAAAGTTATGCAAATGTTCTGCACGTGATGGTCTGTTGATGGAGACATAACATCTCACAAAGTAGCAGTAAAAGCTCCATCTAGAACAATATTTGGTGCAATTCCTGGCATTTAAACGGGGGGGATCACATTTCGGCCCCCACCTAGTGTGGGTGGGTGTTGCCCTAACAAAAAAAACACAATATGTGATGTTTGTGCGACATAAAGCAAATATTTTACGGATAAAAATAAGCACTTTATGGAGTTGTTTTGTGCATTTTCGTGCCACAATGTATAACCTCGAAATCTTATGGTTTACAAAATTGTAAACCATAAGAATGGGGCCAAACACCAGAACAGAAGTCAGGGTCAGCTACAGTTTATGTAAAAAGGTAGTCGTTCAGTGTGTCTGAAGTAGAATTTCAAGGCGGTTAAAGTGCTAACTATTAGATCCTGTTTTTTTGCATCTGATAATCCCACACTCTTTACATTTGAAAAGCTCTGGGCCTCCCACCAGCGTTTTTGCATTCCACCTACTCGGTCTGTATTTGGTTATTTAAAGAAACTCAATGAGTCTGGAAGAATCTGCACAATCAAGCTGTGTTGGCCTACGTTTAAGGGGCTTTTCAGTTACAGGCTGGCACACATTTAAATAGGAAATAAAACAATAAAAGAAACACTGGCAATCTTATTTAAAAGATAATCTGCCCTCCTTTATGTCCGGTTGAAACTGCTTTCACCTGCCGTCCAAAGGTTTGTGTGGAAATGATTTTGCTTTGTCATCTTGACAAATAACCTGTACCGTTTGTGTGTGTGTGTGTGTGTGTGTGTGTGTGTGTGTGTGTGTGTGTGTGTGTGTGTGTGTGTGTGTGTGTGTGTGTGTGTGTGTGTGTACGTCGCCAAGAGAGAATCTCCCTACTGTCGCAGAGTCAATTTGCTCAGAGGAATGAGAAGTCTTGGTTCACACATGGTTCACACATGGTTTGCACCAGTTTGCAATATATAGGATAAAATACATTACGGTTTGTCACAACAACAAAAAAGCAGGTCAATAGATATTTAAAGTTTCTCAAATAGATATTATTAGGCTATTATCCAACTTTACAATTAATGACATCTAGATGCACATTTTCTTTGAAGACTTTAACAATGTATTTTGAAAGTACACAATACATTATTAAATACAGTACGTTTTGTACTTTACAAAGTATTTATGTTTTTGCAGCAGTTTTTCTTTTTTTAAATAAGTTTATGAAAATGTGCACAAAATAAACTCACATTAGAAGTTACTCTTTTTACACTGCATTGCTGCAACAGCAAAAAGTTAGGAAAATACATCGACAGACTGAGCATCGACAGAGACTGCAAATCCAAGAAAAACACACAGAAACAAGCATCTTAAAAGTTTGTGCTGACTTACATTAGTTTCGTAGTCGGTCTCTGCTCCTCTGTGTCATGGCTCTGCAGAAACACAAACCGGTGATAAAATAAATATAAAACAAAATGTACTAAAACAGCTTTCCAGCTGCTCACACCCCGAGGGTGCTCTGCAGACTGCAACACAAGTGAGCCCGCTAACTGAAGACATGGAGGGGGAGGGGGAGGATGAGGGGGACATGAGGGAGAAGGAAGGAAGGGCTTCACACACATAAACCAGATAAACCAAGTGTGACTCAAAGCAGCTCGGAAAAGTGTACTTTAGAGTGTTTTTTATTGCTGTTTTGTCCCATCCTAGAATGTTGAGTAACGTTATA
Source organism: Notothenia coriiceps (assembly GCF_000735185.1). Classification (NCBI taxonomy): domain Eukaryota; kingdom Metazoa; phylum Chordata; class Actinopteri; order Perciformes; family Nototheniidae; genus Notothenia; species Notothenia coriiceps. The sequence continues at coordinate 418,868 of NW_011370171.1, forward strand.
TAATCCTGCCCAGCAACAACAGAGCCCTTAATGTCGCCCTGACCATGATACTGTTTGATGTAATCAGCTTTTAATATCTTGTGGTAAAGATAGCGTTATCTCACCTCCTATCATTTTCTTATAAACATTTATAAATGGAATTAGTTTCGCATCTTTATGTTGCTTTTTAAAAACCGATGGTGCAATGTAAAAACACATAGGCCTAGGCTATTGATAATGTTTGAAGCCACAACATTGCCAATAGCTAAATAATAGTTATTTTTACATTGTAAAAATACATGAAGGCTAAGCTTCATATTTATCTTAGACCTCCAGTCATTTATTTAAAAATAAATAACTAGTTTATACAAGTTGAATTAAAACGATTAATCTTTCAGCTAGCTACCTAGCCATTGCTAACATAAAACTAGCTAGCTAGCATCTTAAGCTAATGCAGTAGATATATGTGGCCCAAGTAGCTTAGCATGCAAGCTAATGCTAACAAATTAATGTTAGCTGAAAGTGGCTAGCAAAAATGGTGGGTGTTTCTTTTCTATCCACTGATATATTCAGTTGTTTCATGAACTTACTATTTTTAAAAGAACCTTTTCCTTTCCAAATGTATTCAAGTAGTTTAAATTACAGGGACATGGTCAAGTTAATATTAAACAATCCTCTATAGCAGTGGTTCCCAACCTTTTTTCCCAAGAGCCCCCCGAAATGACTCCTGTTGTAAGTTGCGCCCCTCCCCCCCACACACACACAGATGAGCTCAGTGGTACGCAAGTTGAAGAAACATGGCTTGGTTTCAAAAATAAATTCTCTGCAATACTCAATGATTTGGCCCCCCTAAGAACAACCAGGGTAAAAAATCGCGCAGAGCCGTGGATGCACTCCGGTATACTGACCGCCATGAAAACCAGAGACAAAAAATGCTCTGAGTTTCATAAAAGTCAGTCAATGATTTCCAAAAGCACGAGCAGTGAACTCCTGGCCCACGTGACTGAACTAAAAATTGAAAGAAACAGACTAAGAAATGACGTAAGCTCCGTGATCAAAACTGCCAAAAAGAATTTCATCAATGTCAAAACTGAGGAAAACAAAAATAAACCCCGTGAACTTTGGAAATTACTCAATAACCAGCTTGGCTGCAGTAAAAAACTCAAAACGAGATTTTCGAACTTAAACATAAAGACAGATAACAGGCTCATCACAGACAAACTGGACGTGGCCAAGTACTTGAACATTTTTTTCACAAACATAGCCACAACTCTTGTAAATAAATTACCCTCCCACTCAGGGCTTTTTGGAGTAGATCACATCATGACCTACTACAAAAACCTAGGGGTACGCAAAGATGATTTCAGTCTAGCAAGGGTAACATCAGCAGAGGTACTCATTAAACTGAGCGCCCTCCAACCTAACAAGGCCACTGGCCACGACAATATCCCCTCCAAATTCCTCAGAGACACAGCAACCGCCATCTCACCAGTCATAGCTCACATAATTAACCTCTCCATAAAACAGGGAAAAGTACCCAAAGACTTCAAAATTGCAAGAGTAACCCCCCTGCACAAAAAGGGCAGCAAATTGGACCCAGGCAACTACCGCCCTGTTTCTATACTTACCTCCATCTCGAAAGTCATGGAAAAAATAGTATATGAACAGGTCGAAAAGTACCTCGCGGACAAGAAACTAATCTATGAATTTCAATCTGGCTTTAGAACATCCCACTCCACTGACACATGCCTTCTTTATTTGAACGACCACATCAAACAAGAGGTGGACGAGGGCAAATACTGCGGCATGGTGATGCTGGACCTGCAAAAGGCTTTCGACACTGTCAATCACCCCATTCTGATTGACAAGCTAAAAGCAATTGGTTTTGATAAACTATCGGTGAGCTGGATGCAATCCTACCTGGAGGGGAGAGAACAGATGGTGGAGGTAAACGGTACTCTGTCCCCCCCCCTCCCAGTGAGCTGTGGTGTTCCACAAGGAAGCATATTAGGTCCGTTACTGTTCCTAATTTATGCAAATGACATGTCATCAGCATGTGACTGCAACTTGTTCCTGTTCGCGGACGACTCAGCCCTGCTGGTCTCTGACAGGAGCAGATTGCAGGTTGAAAAAACCCTCAGCTCCGAGCTCGGCAGAATCTGCATCTGGCTCGCCGATAATAAATTATCATTACACCTGGGTAAAACAGAGTCCATTCTCTTCGGTTCGAAACATAATCTCAGCAAATCCGACGACTTCTCAGTTGCAGTGGGTGACATTATTGTCACAAGTAAGAAGGAAATTACATACCTAGGATCTATTCTTGAGGCAAACCTCTCCTGTGAGAAAATGGCATCCAATGTAATAAAAAAAGTCAATCAAAGAACTAGATTCCTATACCGGATCTCCTCTCTGGTAAACAAAAACACCCTGAAAACTCTGTCAGGAGCACTCATTCAAGGGTACTATGACTATGCTTGCACGTCATGGTACCATAGCACCTCCAAGGCGCTAAAAATAAAACTTCAAACATCACAAAATAAACTGGTCAGACTACTGCTTGACCTTTCATCTAGAACCCACCTCACCTCTGCCCACTTTGACAACCTAGGATGGCTTAGAGTAGACGACAGAGTACAGCTACTTGCAATGGGCCTGGTCTACAAGATACACTACACCTCTATGGTACCCATGTACATGTCAAAATTCTTCCCAAAGGTCAAGGAATACCATGATCATAACACCAGAGGGAGCTCCACAAATCATGTAAAACCCAGATTTGGCACAAAAAAGGGGGAATACACGTTTCGCAATTATGCCACATCAAGGTGGAACGCTCTTCCCACTACTGTAAAGGAAAGTAAAACTATACTTACCTTCAAAACCTCTCTTAAAGAGCACCTTCGGGGGAGAGCATTGCAAAACTGGCTCCGGTACAAATCTCAACCTGTCGTACAATGGACAGCTTCCCCCCCATCTATGTATATACTCGCATTTTAGACTCTGTTACTAACTGTATATCTGTAGAATTGGTATTAAATGTCCGGTTAGGATGTATTAGAACGAAATGTAAAATGAAAATTGTAAATAAAGCCATCTGTATGTAAAAAAACAACCTGTATGTAAATTGTAAATAAACCATCTGTATGTCAAATATGTCTTATATGTCTTAAATGATATGATGAATTGGAAATGGGGGACCCTGATGTAAACAAGACGAAAGTCTTTCTCTGGTCTGCATCCCCTTAACAATTGTATGTTTTGAGCTGTACTGTACTGTACCCAATATACAAGCTGTTAATAAACTTTTCAATCAATCAATCAATCAGATTCGCGGGACCGGTTAACAAAAAAGTAAGCAAAAGAATAAAAATGAGAATAAAATACATATGTTGAAAATATGTTTTTAGATGTTAAACATTATCCAGCACACCGTTAGAGGTGCCACTTGATTGACATATATTGGAGACACCCTCAATATATATAACATTAACCGTGCTTTATGTGAACTCATCATGACACAGAGAGGACGGCAGGACTCGCAATTTCCCCGTATTCAGTGACAAATGCACAGCAAGTCACGCCATCGAGAGTTTGCATGTAAATACACGGTCGTGCTTGGTCCTTCAAAGCTCGGCCTCTCCCTCTCTTGTGTGTGTGTGTTGTGTGGAGTGTGGTGTGTGGGCTGTGTGTGTATGTGGTTGTGGGTGTGTGTTGTATGTGCGAGGGTGAGTGTGTGTCTGATGTGTGTGTGAGTGTGTGGTTGTCGTGGTGTGTGCTGTGTGATGCATGACCGTATTTCGTGGTGTATTGTTTGTGTGAGTTGATTCTGTGTGTGTATATGTGTGTATATGTGAATAGCTCTTCAGGAAGTTCAGACCGGCTGAGTTCATGTGGCCGTTATTCCAGAACGCATGGCGTCTGATGGTAGTTGGAATGAAGAAGTGTGGAAGAAGAATAGGGCAGAGATTGTTGTGATGGTTGTATCGATATAATTGAACGTCGAGAATGTTCGTGCAGAGTACAGTGGTGGAGATGTATGTGACATACGTTGTGAGTGTCTGCCTACGGGAATGTGTTTTATAATGATAGTTGTTTGAGCAGTATGGACATTAATGATGGTCTTCTATTAACAGTTTATGATTTGGGCGCGTGAGACAAGATTAGGAGGATCTAATCGGTCCGCTGATGTTGGCAACTGGAGGGAACAGGTGACAATTGACAGATCCTGTGTAGAATACATAACAGCCTCGCTGTGGAGTTGGCTGTTGGCATCTCATCTTTATCCTAGCTCCTATTAGTGAACATTTGTATGTGTGCTCTTTGGTGCTGTTTCAGAGACGTACACTCTTCAAAAAGTCACCAGGTTTGGCTCACTGCGATGTACTTAACCTCGTAGAACAACAAACATATTTATCCTTAAGATTTGGTAAATACAAACCGTCATTTCGAGCTATTTTGCAAAACCCTATGGAAAATGCATTGCTTTTAGACGCAGGAGCCGAAGTGCTAAACATACACTTCCGGTTCATTCCTAATTAAAAGGTAATGACAATCTTTTTAGTAAGCAAAGCTAAACATCTATATCCCATAATTGCAGTCCAAGTGCGCGTTCGTGTGTGTTGGGCATGAACTCTGTAAGGCTAGTGGTAATTTCTTCTTCGTTGTGTATTTTCTAATCCTAGCGAACTAGAGCTGGCTTCCCAAAATGACTACCAATCACTATTATTGAAAGAAAATTGGTGTCAAATATGACAAGTGGCGTTGATTTGTCCACAGACAGGGTGATTCACTTTCGTTTTCTTACATTTTAACCTGCATGCTATACGTTTGGCTGCTATGACACTCGTAGGCGTGGAGAGGCTAATCCTTCAGGTATGTGTCTGTTGTTACATTGTAACTTGTTACACGCGAATGTTGCTGTAGAGACATTAGTCAGTTGGTACTGCTTGGAGGCCAAGACACAGCACAATGTTGGAGCTGTGGTTATTGGACAGTTGAGTGTTACATATTACAAGCATACAGTCAAGAAGCAAGTGCTAAAAAGGAGTCTCATGGTGGTGGATGAGGCCAACCACTTCAATAAGCTGTATTTTGTTCCGTTTTTATAGTTAAGGTCGTGCACTTGGTTTTAGGCTATGTATAAGTAGGGATCTGTTGAAGGCAAGGACACAGCCCAGTCGCGAATCCACAATCTGAGGATATCGTAGTGAGTGTTAAACGACAGTGTGAGGCTGTTTTAAAAAAGTGCATTTTTCCGAGGAAAAGGCCTGAGGAGTTTGAAGCTTTCAGCTGGTTACCTTTTTTTCTGTTTTCAACAAGACATCTTGCGTGTGGATTACAGACGAGAAAAAGCGCGACATTCGTGCGTCAATATACGATATTCTTCTGCATTGTGTTTGGGATAGCGTCCCATTTTTGGTCCCATAATAATCAATATATAATAATACATGCATTTATTTTATAAGGGCGCCTTCAAGCGCACTCAAGGTCACCCGTACAACAAGGTTAAAAACAGTTTTTTTTACAAACATAGTTAAAAGCCAAAACACAGTTTAAAAACATAACTACGTAAAAAACTACAGCTTCGCAGCACAGGTCAGCCATACGCTTGCCTGAACAGGTGGGTTTTGAGGTGAGTTTGGAAAGTGAGTGATAGTGTCATGTTTCTAATATCAGAGGGGGAGGGTAGTTCCAGAGGTGAGGGCAGAGCGGCTGAAAGGCTCTGACCCCATGGTGGGAGGAGACGGGCTGGGAAAACCTTTGAGAGTGGATGAGGAGCACGAACTAAAGAGACCCGGGCGTGGGAATGTTGACATGCACAAGGTTCAGACAGGGTATGGGGGGGGCGGTTATGAAGTGGCTTTTGAATAGTATGAACAGAGGATTTTGTAGTCAATGCGGTGTTTAATGGGAAGCAGTGGACGTTGGTGTAGTACAGGGGTGATGTGACTGATGACAGGGGTTCTGGTGATGATACGGGGCAGCAGCGTTTTGGACCAGTTGCGAGGTTTGTGTAGGTGTTTGTGGGGGAGACCATAGAGAAGGGAATTGCAATAGTCCCAAGCGCAGGAGGTGACGAGAGAGTGGACCAGGTAGCGGCACTG
>NW_011370171.1:424976-466613 GCF_000735185.1 Notothenia coriiceps
TAAAGGCCCAGATACACCGGCCAGTCACCTGAGAAGTCGCCGACGCCGACACCGTCGCCGGACTCTCGTGCGTATTTGCCGACTTCGCGCACTGGAACACACTGCAAATCCGAGCCGAGCACGTATGAACTGCGTATGCGTGAGTGGCAATAACTCTCCTTACCAGCAGGCGGCGGTAGTGTGTATTCATCATTCAAAAGAGGCAACAACCGGAAGACAGAGAAGAAGAACAGACTCCGTGATATAAACAAACAACAAATAGCGTTTTTCTTTCCATTTTCACTCTCGTCCATTGAAAACCTGAACGAACAGGAGCTCTATAAACCGATGAGGTGAAATAGCCGTCCGTGTGTGTTCCATCTTCCATTTTAAATCATTTGTTTACCTCCCTTACTTCCGTTAACGCTTCTCATGCACTGATTCGCTAGCTGAACAGCCAATCAGTGTTATCCCTTTGTCCGACTTCCGGTGGTGTTCCCGACAAGAAAAGACCCGACGGTGCGGCGCACACCACTCCGAATAGGGCGTGCCCACGCTCATGTTCGGCCCGACTCCCATTTACTGCCGATTTCGGGCCGGTGTATCTGGGCCTTAAAGTGTCCAAGCTGGGCTTTTCTGTATAAGCGCATTTTTAAAACATAGTCATTGTCCATGCCGGTTTCAGTTGGATTATTTGTCACAGTTGCTCCGATCAGATCGGTCTCCTCCATTTTGTAGATTATTTACGACTTTTAAATTCACATAAACACATCGGCAAAAAAAAAAAAAAAAGTTTTAAACAGTTTAATCCCTTTGTGAATTGTTTCCACTTCCGCGCCGTCCTTTAATTTCTTCATACAGCGGGAAATGAATTAATCCTGAGTCCAATAACCATCAAAGTCACTCCAATAGTGCTCCTTAATTATGCTTTCATCGTCCTTTAACAAAATACTTCACATTCATCTAGTTTGTGACAGTAGTTGTAGCATTTTTGAGACTTTTAAACTTATTACCGCTGTTGCGCCCCCCCCCCCCTCATTCGATTGATGATTGAAAAGTTTCTAATTACAGCTTGTATCTCTCTCAACAACAACAACGGAGGAGGGAGAAAAGAGAGAGATACAAGCCTGTTAATAAACCTCTTTCAATCTATCAATCAATGAAGAGAGGGGGGGGGGGGCGCAACAGCGGTAATAAGTTTAAAAGTCTCAAAAATGCTACAACTACTGTCACAAACTAGATGAATGTGAAGTATTTTGTTAAAGGACGATGAAAGCATAATTAAGGAGCACTATTGGAGTGACTTTGATGGTTATTGGACTCAGGATTAATTCATTTCCCGCTGTATGAAGAAATTAAAGGACGGCGCGGAAGTGGAAACAATTCACAAAGGGATTAAACTGTTTAAAACTTTTTTTTTTTTTTTTATGTGTTTATGTGAATTTAAAAGTCGTAAATAATCTACAAAATGGAGGAGACCGATCTGATCGGAGCAACTGTGACAAATAATCCAACTGAAACCGGCATGGACAATGACTATGTTTTAAAAATGCGCTTATACAGAAAAGCCCAGCTTGGACACTTTAAGGCCCAGATACACCGGCCCGAAATCGGCAGTAAATGGGAGTCGGGCCGAACATGAGCGTGGGCACGCCCTATTCGGAGTGGTGTGCGCCGCACCGTCGGGTCTTTTCTTGTCGGGAACACCACCGGAAGTCGGACAAAGGGATAACACTGATTGGCTGTTCAGCTAGCGAATCAGTGCATGAGAAGCGTTAACGGAAGTAAGGGAGGTAAACAAATGATTTAAAATGGAAGATGGAACACACACGGACGGCTATTTCACCTCATCGGTTTATAGAGCTCCTGTTCGTTCAGGTTTTCAATGGACGAGAGTGAAAATGGAAAGAAAAACGCTATTTGTTGTTTGTTTATATCACGGAGTCTGTTCTTCTTCTCTGTCTTCCGGTTGTTGCCTCTTTTGAATGATGAATACACACTACCGCCGCCTGCTGGTAAGGAGAGTTATTGCCACTCACGCATACGCAGTTCATACGTGCTCGGCTCGGATTTGCAGTGTGTTCCAGTGCGCGAAGTCGGCAAATACGCACGAGAGTCCGGCGACGGTGTCGGCGTCGGCGACTTCTCAGGTGACTGGCCGGTGTATCTGGGCCTTTACGGGCAGAAGAAAAAATTCTATTAAAGAAAGAATTATACATTTCTGTCTTTTTATGCCTTTAATAGCTACTAACTTGAATTGTTATTCTTGAACCTGTACACATTTGGGAACCACTGCTCTATAGGTACAAGTGAATGTGCCGTTTTGATTGCAAATGTATTTCTGCAAATACAGTGAAAATAATTTGAAGCTGTTCACTCTCAACACCTTTAGTTTGTAATGCAAATGATTATGTTAAATGTAGGTACAACTGTTGAGTCAACAGCATGGTCAACAGTCACTTACTTCCCTGATTTTAAAGTGGACCTATCATGCTATATTTTAATAATATATTGTAGGGCCATACCTATACAAAACATGTCTGTGAAGTTTGTTTTTCAAAATACCAAACAGATCATGCATTTTAGCCATGCCTCATTTCGCTCCATTCGCTCTATTCCAGCCCTGTCTTCACAAGGGCTGATTCTGTGGCAAATGAGCTGCAGCTGACCACGCCCCCCTGCAAAGGAGGGGGGCGAGGCACGAGCGTCATGTTACCATGCTGTTACCATGCCACGCAACCTCTCATTCCCCTGATAGGTGGAGATTTGCCCATATAGGCGGAGCACCCCGTTTCTGACGTCAGAACAATTTAAAATCTGTATCAGATCCATTGCAGCCCCGTTTTTAGAGATTTGGGTATGGAGGAAAAGAGAGAGGATTGTGTTTTCTGACACTTAGTGAGTTCCCTGACACACCGGGGACACATTCATGTATAAAAGACGTACAAAAGTGCATTTTGCATGATAGGTCCCCTTTAAGTTAAAACAAAAACAATGTTAAATGTTTTCTTGTTCAGTCAGTCTTTGTTTTTTCCCTTTGTTTTATCTCATCCCTTTTTGTTTATTTATTTTCAAAAACAGAGTAAAGTGAGTAAAGAAACATCCAGAACACATATTGCTCATCCAGTTTTAGTTTAATTCCTTTGTGGAAAAGAATATCTTCACTTCAGTACATACACATTGCACAAGGCAGGGAGCCATTATTTTTATTTGTCTTTTTTTTTCATTTTAACCCTTTATTTTTTCCAAACCGGAGTTAAAAGCAGCAGCAGAATTGACGCAATAACCAGCACTAGGCTTCCCAAAATGTTCATACCCAGATCCACATCACAGAGAATCCAGCATCCGGACTGTATAACACTTTTTCAAAATACCACATTTTCCCTACAATTCCCAATCGAAGTAACAATGACATAATAAGCATGATTATCTTTAATCAAAGTCTGAGCTTGAATAAAACCAAGAACATGTTAATAAAGTTACAATACATGTACAGAAATACTATCTGATTGGTGGGTTACCACATGTACAAAGGATGACAACACTTCTATACAACCAATAATAAACATCTACACGTATGTTATTTAACGCTATTCGTCATTCAAAGTGGTTTGTCACGGTGCATCTTCTGTCTACGTTGGGATTTGCAAAAGAAGTGCCGGGTCATGTTTGGGAAGCCAAGAACTGCTGAAACAACTTAATCAACAGAAAGATTGCTGGTGTAGAATATATCATATTAATATTATTTACAAAATCTCTGTACAATCAAATACACAAGGTTGAAAATGTCTGTCCTGCTAGTCAAGCATTCCAGAAGACAGTTTTAAAGGTGGGATGTATTCACGCAACAGGGTGTAAACCGGATTAGGCCCTTTGAGAAAAGGTTAAGCAAACTATCACACAAGCCTAAGGTCAGAAGGTCACAAGGAACATTATGCCACGGTTTATAGTATGCAACATGAGGTTTGACAGGATGTTTACAGTTTGATTTATATCGTAAACAAACACTGTTCAAGATAAAAGTGAACCCGGGTCATTCATCCAACAGAGATTCACAGTTTAGATGTAAATCCAAAATAGCTGTAGGTGTGTTAACAGAGCTTCTTACAGCATGTGTTACTGTGCCACAGTGCATACATGTTTAGTCACACAGACTATACCAACAAAACATGCATGGTACACTCATTTTGGTGCATAATCCGGCCTAAAACATTCTGTTGCGAGCATTCACCTTGAATAGTGTTAACAAATCAGCAGGACAGAAACTTCAGGAGGAGAAATTATCTTCCGTCAAGATTCAAACAGGATTTTTAACAGGGGAAAACTCACATGGGTTGCATATATATTTTTAAAAAACATTTACAAACAAGTCCAATAGACTGGTTGCTTTAAAGAAGAGGTGAGTTTGTTGAAAGGGAAAAAGAGATCCATGGGTGAGTTACTGCATAGCCTGTTGGTTAGATTTCACTAAGGGTGGCATGACATTTAAAGCCAAAACTCCTACTAGTATCACTGGAAAGTATACTGATGTGGGTTGGATGGTCCCAGCAGGAAATTAACTTCAGACAAAGTTTACTGAGGGGCAAACCCCAGACTCTAAAAATCTTAACTCAGACTATCATCAAAGCAGAGTATCTGAACTCATGACATCCCCATGGCATTACATAAACTCTGGTGTACTGTAGAACTGTTTTAGATTAGTAGAGTTATTTTACAACTAGCATTTATACCACTACTGGGAACATAGCAGTACACTAAAATGCTGTCAAACATGTACAGTAATCTATGGTATGCAGGGACCATGCATCATCTTAAAACGGACATCAAGGACGCAGCCAGATGTTGAACAGCAGATTGTAAAAAGTTCAAACGGACTTCTATGTTTAAATGTTCCTCGTACTTGGGTGTTCAGCTGATGTGAGATAATAGGCCCTGCAGGACAGTGAGAAGGTGTGTTTGAAAAGAAAAAAATCATCAACTCACAGTCATTACTTTTTCTAGTTATGCAAATCAGCACGTTTTAAAAGGCTTCTCAGCCTGATCGCACATGAAAGTGACATTTCTGGAAACAATCACACTGGTTCTTTTGTGCCAACCAAAAAAAATAAAAAATACATGACAATTCTGTACAGTATATTAAAATCACATGGGAAAACACTCACATATTTACTTCGTACTGGCCACAAAAAAAGGCTTAAACCAATTAAAAGGACAAAACAAATTCCGTTAAATGTTCCCAAACCACACATTTGCCCAGAAAAATAATGAAGAAAACCTGGAAAAACATCAAAATGTCCAGTTCTTCTTATTTATGTTACCCAAATATTGTTGTGGCTTTCCAAAGGATTACACTATAATCAAAACCATTGCAGTGGTAGTGGAAGTTAATTCTGCTCTCGTACTAAGAAGACACACTTGGGGTTAGCAGTAGAGTTGTGAATACCAAACACACAGTCTTCTGCTAGAGTACCATGGCATAAAAACAAACCATCTATAAACAAGCATATGAAGCAGGTCTGAAACATGAGCAGAAACATGTTTGCATGCACAGCGGTACAGAAACATTGAGTTAAAGTTCAGCAGGTAAGTAATTGAAGGTAAATCACACAGGGCACATACATGGTGAAACCAGGCGAACACACACTGAAGGCAACTGATAGGGTTTCAGGTGAGAAAGGGGGGGGGTTGCACAAGATAACCAACACCAGACCCAACAGGTTGAGGTCACCATTATAATCCAAACATGAGTTGAAACAAGGCAAATGTAAAAACAAAACAGACCACAAAGCAGCTTTATAACAACAGAAGAAAATGGTGGGACAGTCCCAACAAAAGTCGCTACTATTTAAATAGTAACACTTGCATTAGTGTTGGCATTTCGATTATTGAAATGAATAGGTTGTTAATGAAGGCTGCTGCAATCAAAGTACTCACAGAAAAATACTAATATTGAGCTTTGAGTATATTACTACAGAGCACCCACTCTTTACATTTGTGATTATTTTGTTAGCCAATTAACTATTTGATTAAAAAGGACCCTCATCATTTTTGACTATACAGTTTTCTAATGTTCGTGTATTTTGAGAAGCTGTGGAAAGCTTAAAATAACAAAACTGCTCTATGTCTTCCCTTTCAACAAATATGAAATAGTAAATTAAAATGTGGTGATGCACAGTGCTAGTTTGGATATGGACTGATCAGGACGAACATCCTCCTACATGGTTTGCATATGTGTGAGTTACTCTAATGAAGTTTGTGTTCGAAGAGATATTGGCAGAATTAGTCATCTGTACCTGGGCATGTTCAATCCCCCTGGTTTAAAGGTTGGTTAAAATAGAGGCACATAGTATTGAAATGCTCTAAGAAGAATACAAAGTGATAATCTGGGTTGAAGCTGGGGAATGTTGGCCAACTACTATAACATATATTTCCAAGAGTGTAGTAATAAGTTAACTGTTATTTCTCATCGGTGGCTCTTACAGAACAAATCAATTCATTTAAATACTAAAAATACAGCCTAATTTACAGGAGATGAACCAATTCTGCTTTTTAGTCTCCTATCTAATGTAGAGCTCAGGTGCTAAACCTTTTAAATGCTAAGATTCACATGTTATTTTGATATTAGCCTAATAAAATCACATTAGCAACATCCAAACAAGGCAGCAGGGGAGGCAGTGAAGTTAGAGGGAGAGGAATCAGATCTCCACCCTCCTGAAGTGACACTTGCAGACAGGGACAAGTAAGAGAAAAAGAAAAGGATGATTCCTTACAGTGATAAAAAAGAAAATTCCCATTGGTTATCCCAAATAACAAACACTGGTCGCTGAGGCAGGCTGGGTCCTGAACTGTAGTTGTAGCTCGTCATTAACAGAAATCAACAACGCAGACGCATCTGTAGCGCCATCTGTTGGAAGACAATGTCTCGGTCCCATCATCAAACACTAAACTCAGCAGGTTAGGTACGCATGTGTGGCAATATGGTGTTGTTAATGTTGGTAGGCAGAAGGAGGAGGAATAAACAAAAAAGCAAAGGCCATGTGCAGTGGAGCAACAGAAAAGAAAAACAATTTTTTTCTGCCCCCATCTGGGCTGAAGGTGTAGTACGAATCTCAACAGGATTTGGCTTCAGTGCACTCCTAAGAGGACTGTGGCATTGTGGGAAACGTTTTGTGCAACAACAAAATGCCTCCGGACCTTTAACTGCTGCCATGACTGCTGTCCAGCTGCAGTTTGACGCAGTGGAACCACGAGTTTTGGTCTTTATAGTTTTACAGCGTCAGTAACCGATTAGGCAGCTGAAGGCTGGAGGTGTGGTGTTCGAGTTGAGTTTCTGTGGTCGCAAGGAATTAATTTATACAAGTCCATAAAATGCTCAATGAATCATTCAAGAGTGACTTAATTTCTGTGCAGACATCTTATCTTGAATAATTGTTGCACAAACAGTCTCCCGTGGAGCCACAGCCTCAAGGATGTTATGCTACAGTAGCTATTCACAAAACAAAAAGACAAAAACACACTAAAATACTCTGTGTCTCTGTGCTTCCTGACACAGCACTGATTACAGGAATCAAGGGGGTTACAGGAAACCATAAATTAAAGATTAAAATATTAAAACCTCTATGATAGGGGGACTCTGTTTGGGAAGTTTAGGAGATGAATGTTAGAGGTTTACATTATTTACAAGAGTTAAATTATTAAAATGGCTTTTCTCAGTTTCTGTGTCTCTCGCTCAGTGTTCCTTTAGGGGTCCCTGTGAACAGGACCTTTTTTCAGCAGCAAAAGTTGACAACATCACGGCATCGAGAGTTGATGACATCACAGCATTCAGGGTTGGATGACATCTTCCTGTCGAGGGTTGATGATGTCATGACATCGTCCACTTTATGGGTCCTCGGTTGTCTTGTGCAGCTCCAACAGCGCCCCGACAGCTCCAAAGTAACCCTGGTGCAAACACACGCACACGCACACACACACACACGTTACACAAACTGAATGGGAGTTTTACCGAGAGCCGGAGAAAACTGTTTAACTGCCAAGTCACTAATCGATTGGTCAATAATCGTCATAGTTAATGTAATGCAAACATTTCAAAGAATGCTGTTATCACCCTCTAAAATATGGGAAAATCCTGCTTTTCTCTATTCAATATAAGATTCAATGTATTATCTTTGGACTAACAAAACAAGACATATACAGAAATCACCTTAGATTGTCAGAAAGTGGGGTGGACATTTTCCAATACATTTACAATTATTTCATACCTAATTATTAATCTGGAAAATAATCTGCAGATTTATCAATAATAAATGCACTGTTAAAGCAGCCCTAACACCTGGGATGATACACAAGATAACTATAGACGCCAAGGACACTTTGATTTCCTTCAGGTCTTCCGGTAAAGCTTGCTTAGGTTCCTCCTTTAGTTGATCGGTTCTCACCTCGTGTTCCAGGAAGAGGGCTCTGAGTTGTCCTTTGGACCAGAAGTCCATGGCGTAGGCTAGCAGTTTTGTGGACACCGTGTTGATACGAAGGAAGTTCCCGACAAACACCACACGCTCAATTTTCTAAAACAAAAAATATATTGAAAAGTCAGATTTTTTTTTATCTCGGTTATGTGTGTGAAAGCTATAGGAAATCTATCAGCCCTCACATACATCTTTGTCAATCATTTGAAAACGTAAAATATGTGACACTTACATAGTGACCTGTGTTGCATGTCATTTCCTGTTTCTCTCTCCAACTCACTTATCAACCATTAAAGAAAGGCATCAAATGCGTTGAAAATTATATAAAACTTGACGAGAAAAAGCCTAATCTTGCAACATACAATTAGACTATAATGATTGCCCAAAATAATCCCCCCTGCTCTTTCTGAGACGTCGTGACTGTCAGTCTTTTAAATCTATCCTCGAGCAAATTAATACATTGAAATCCATAACAGTCACAATAAAAGAACTTAAAGTAAGAAAGATATGGACAATGTAAATGCAGTAAAGCTTACAGATTAGTATATTTAGACAAAATGCAACACCTCTTTGTGGCAACATGATGGTGCTGCAGAGCTGGTAAAAACTTTGTGTCTACATTTGATCCCTAAAGCCATTTGATGGGAAACAAAGATATATATTAAAGATAAACAAATACAATAAACCTATTATATACCAAGAGCGGCCCCCAGCCCTATGCCTGGTGTCCCTGTGTGTTCGCTGCAGCTCTGTGTGCAGTGATAGCCCTGTACAATGCTGCTTGATCCCCATGCCACAAGGCAACACTGTAAAGAAGCTCACAGCACACAGACTCACTCCAGGCTGGTGCCTCTCTCCGGAAAATAACTACGGTAGTTTGAGATTGGCTAACAAAACAAAACAAATCCAGCTTTAACAGATGCTACATGTATTTTTCATTGAACCATCTACTCGTGAAATGCAGTGATTAAACTGCTCCACTTTTGGTTGTTTGTTTCTTTGATACATGTACGCTCATTTGACAAAAATAAGCAGCACCCGCAAGCCCAAACATGCTTACAGTTGATTTCCTGAAATTCATTCACTGTTGAGTTTCAAAATATAGGCAGTAAATCTGTGTTTAAAACATTACATCTTTGCTTCTTAAAACCATGCAGTACAGTTAGTAAAACAGTTACAATTTAAGTGCAAATGTGCTCCCCCCCTATGAGTGCATGTGTTATGCGAGTCCTTAGTTCATGCATTCACACACAAACAACCTCACCAACACCTGACCTCAGACACAGAGAGCGGGAACTGTAGTCACCAGAGGGTGTGGAAGATTTTATGGACTGACGGACAGAGCGAACTGTACACCCTTTCAAAGTTTAAAATATTCTGAATGTGTCCCAGTTTATTTCATGACATCATCCGACAGGAAGCAGCTGTGGACCTAAGCTGTTTCAGATGTTCCTTTATCAAAGTTACTCTGTTTCTTTATTCTTTATTAAGTACTACCCGGGGTAGAGATGAATCCCATTCAGAAAATTGTAAGGGTGCACATGTGTTGCAGCATGAGAGTGTGAGTGTGAGTGTGTGTGTGTGTGTGTGTGTGTGTGTGCGTGTACCTCGTTGACTGCACACATCCGTGCAATGGATCCTATGTTGTTCGTGATGGTGACCAGTGTGGCTTTAGCCAGGTNATTCTTTATTAAGTACTACCCGGGGTAGAGATGAATCCCATTCAGAAAATTGTAAGGGTGCACATGTGTTGCAGCATGAGAGTATGAGTGTGAGTGTGAGTGTGAGTGTGTGTGTGTGTGAGTGTGTGTGTGTGTGTGTGTACCTCGTTGACTGCACACATCCGTGCAATGGATCCTATGTTGTTCGTGATGGTGACCAGTGTGGCTTTAGCCAGGTCTTCCTTACTGATGCTGTCTCGCTTCTCTTTGCTCATCATGTGACCAAAACTGCAAAAAAAACAGACCATCAGAAACATTGACATGTACACATTAACACAGACACACTTTCCTCATGAGTGCTACTCAAGTTTGATGAACTTATGACCAGACGCACAGAACATGACCCTCTATTGTGACATTGTCACAATAACCTTCAAAACAGTAACGGCTCCATCACACGGCGGCGTGCGTTGTCGCTTGCCGGCGGGGGGGGCTGAAACTGGACCAACAACCAATCACATGAATCTCCCGCCCCAGACACACAAGCACGCGGTTTGATTGGCTAGAGCTTGCATTGGCATATGATTCGATTGGTTGACGCCTCCATCGAGGCGGCAAAAGTAGAACATTGCTCTACTTTTGCAGCGAGCACCGCGAGAGAAGCTACGCTTTGCTCCCACAATGCAGTTCGGCGAATCGTGACGTCACCCCATTCAAAGTGAATGGGCAGAAGCGTTAACGTACGCCGCCGTGTGTAGGGGCCGTAAGTGTGTGTTTAATTTCAATATAAAAAACATGAAACGGTGATAATAATGTGAAGATTGTGATACAATCTGCTTCTCACTTTGCTTCATGGATCAACCTTTGAACACAGAGCTGCAGGTTTCATTTATATAACCAAACACAGATTAGCAAGCAAAGGTCCAAGTTTGCACGCAAGTAAGAGTGTGTTTATGTGTGTGTGCCAAGTAGGCTATGATTTCATACCGCATTTGCTGTTAGGTGTATTTGTGTTATTACTTTATCCTTTGTGAGACATACATACAGAGCACAACACGGCACTGTGGTTTCACACTCATTTAATTCATGTTTATGTTGTTTGACCAACTTCCTTAATAATTGGAAAAAATAAATGTGTGCATTGAGCAAGTTCAAAGCCTGTTTCATCCACTTTACATAACTAATGCAATTATTTATATCATATAACTTAATTATTTGTATATTTTGTTCCAAGAAGTTCAGTGTAGGTTTTTCCAGATTTTTACTAAGCAATGTATAGAGCACTATTTTTGAGATATACTTCACGGCTGTACCGAAATCAGTGTTTTCCAAATCAAGCAATCAGAGGAGGTCTTGTGTTTGCATGTTGACCCTCAGGAGACCCTGGTCCCTCTCACCTGGAGGCGACAGCAGAGCCCTGCAGGCCGAAGCGCTCGTAGTCTCCTCCGTAGATATCTTTAACCAGTTTGTCCACGTTGGTAGAGTCGCCCTTGCTGGCCATTTCCAAGGCCTCCTCGAACGTCTCGCAGCCCGTCAGCAGGCAGCAGAGGCCCAGGAATGTACCGCCACCCAGACTAAAAGGTGAGAGAGGAAGTGAACAAGCTTAGTTCTAGTAAGGGAACGAGAGGAACATATATGGCAGAGTTGTTTTGAACCGAATAATCCAACTTTTCCCAAAGTTTAAGTAAGTTTAAGATGAATGAACCGTGTTGCCTTGGCTCATTTCATGGGTGAACTACTTTTTCCACATCAATATGATCTCAATATGCATATAATGTCATGCATCATTGTAAAATTAATATATCTGGAAAGTGCATACATTTGCAAGTGTCATAATGAGCTCTGAGAAATAGCATTATTTAATCTTTTGTTATAAATGTATCAGTAGATGAAATGATAAAGAAAATGATTCTTAGGGACATTTATGATAATGTGATGAAATGAGATCTGGGTTGACAGATCTGTAAGAAAAACTAAAACAAGAAAATGTTTTAGTTTGCCTCATGCGATCAAAATATATGATCACATAATCTTAACAATAAATTCTTAGCCTATAAAATCAAGGCGGTTAAATCGGAACTAAAAATAATTGGCCTTAGAATCTTTTCTATTGTAGCGGTGAACATTTGGCTATTTTAAGAAACCACTTTCATTGATTCACCTTTATTTGCATTGGCAATTTAACAAGTATGTGGTAGTTCCAGTTCAGTTAGGCACATATTTAAAGACAATGTGTTCAGTCTTAGGAACTAGGAACGTAGTATACTATTTCTGTCGTCAACATGCTTTCATCATGTCTGGGCGGGACTTCGTTGTTTTCACCAGCTCACTATCTAATCACAATATCGTCGTTCTAGAAGGTGCATAAGGTGACCATAGATAAAGAACAGCTGGAAGTCAAACAACCGATTCTGGCTTATCTTTTTAAGCTGTAAAAGGTATGCAGCCACCTTCACCTTTTGCACATTTTCATTCACGCAAAACAACTCGCTGGTTTAGGGCTCAAGGTGGACTTTAGTAGAACAAAACAAGTTGATTCTTGTTAGTGTTTATGGGCTCAAAGGACAACATTTAGTGTTCAGTCTAAGCTTCCCGTTAACAATGTCGCTGCTTGTGGGTTTGAGCTGGTTTCCTCACCTGGTCCCAGTCACGCGTTTGTAGTCGTTCTCTGAGTAAACGGCCAGGATGGAGACCCCGGAGCCGATGTTGACCAGCAGCATGGGGAAAGGGTTGTCCAGGGTGCAGGTCTTCTTCACGCAGCTCTGGGTGTCCGAGGGGTTCTCAAAGTAGTATCCCTCTGGGTGTCCGTTGAAGCTAACCCTGTCCACGTACAGCAGACCCCGGATCAGGCAGTCCAGCTCGTCCAGCTTCAGCAGCTCCAGGTCGGCCATCTGCAGCACAGAGAGCGGAGGAAGAGAAACCGTTCAGCCATTAACCCAGAATGATTTACAAAGCACTTTAGGTCGGAAGTGTGCATGTTTCTGCTTAGTTTCTCCTGCAGAGCCAAGAGAGTTCATTGATCTAATACTGCACTGCAGAGAGGGTCAATGAACTCAGGTAGACAGGCACTGAGAGGACAGATGTCAAAATGTGCTCACGTCCAAAAATCATAATGCAAGAATGAGCCACTAACCTCAATAAAATGCAAAGTCATTGAGAAACAGACATTTCTGCTCAAATCAGATTAGAACTGGGGGGAATTTTAATTCTGTTGACTGGAAAAAAATTTCGCCTAATTGTGTGGTCAATAGAACGACTAGAAAATGCATGCTGTATTTTCTACAGGGCAAGGTGTGTTTTTTTATTCAACCAGCAGCCCAAGAAATTACATTTGAGAATCCTCCCATTTGAGAAGCTGGTGAATAATTGATTGCCATATTAGACGCATATTCATTTTCTGCATTGTTCCTGTATTTGCAGCAGTAAACATATGCTTGCAATGAGAAATGTTGTTATTTGGAAATGTTTGCTTAAAACTATTCAAGCACGTTCTCTGGCCTCACCGATCTGAATTCATTCTCAAACTTGTAGGCCCCGCCCCCGGTGGCGCAGAGCGTTGTGTGCAGGCTGGAGAAGTTCTTGTCCCGCCCCATCTGGATGAAGCGGGGCATGGCCTGCGTCGGGAAGCGGATGAAGTGCAGGTTCCCCGTCCGGCCGCACATGGTCAGGTTCCTCAGCTCCAGGTGGACGTCACGGACGCCCGTTTTACCTGAGCGAGGGAGGGAATGATTATCAAACTATACGATTCTGTATCAATGCATTCATGTCCATTTAGAAAGTGCAAACACGTGACCAACTTTCCAGTTCCTGTGAGGGTGGGAGGGATTCTGTTTTATATGTAACAAAAGAGGGGTAGTTTTTCCTGTAATAAGAAAACCAAAAAATGTGAAAAAATGTTTATTGTCTGGTAAATCTGCACTCCTTAATAAAGAAATTTAAAAAAGAAAAAAGAAAGTGCAAACACAATCTTCTTAATGCATTGGTTAAAGTTCAACTGAGAACTTTCTATAATCTTTGCTATCTTCATAGTTTCCTTGAAAGCCCTTGCCCTTTCTTAGGTACACAAATGAGTCTAGAGATGCAAGAATGTGGGTGTAACAGCGTATGTGGGTTTAACAACAGGTCTGTGGGTGTGTATGTATGTATGTATGTATGTCTGTATGTCTGTATGTATGTCTGTCTGTATGTATGTCTGTATGTATGTATGTATGTATGTATGTATGTATGTATGTATGTGTGTGTGTGGACTTACCATAGGCCACGTTTGAGGTGAGGTAGCGCCGGATGGACTTGAGGTTTTCTACTTCTTCCTGTTCTTCCTCTGCTGTTATGTCGACTGGCTCAAAGTACACCAACTTCACCAGCGTGCCGCCGATGTCCATACCAAACCAGGGGAAGGCTGGAGAGCAGAATGACAACATAATGTTACTCTTTACTTCAAACAACAAGACATGGTGAAGATCAAAACCAGAGAGCATCTTGACATACAAATTATCAAAGTTGAAACCAAAAAAAAACGTAAGAAATAAAGGATATCCATTTAGAAATAATGAGACATGTCAGTGTTATTCTGTATTTCTGTTATTTTAGCAGTTAAGTGTATGAACTACATTACACTGGAAAACAGGAACTCAATTAATACAACTAATAGAAAATGAACTGCCACTTTAAATAACCGATGAACAATTTTTCAAGTAAAAAAACAGATATTTGCAACTTCTCAATTGTGACGATTTTCTACTTTTTGTTGTTGCATTAGTACAATACTAAATGGTCAAATATATTGGGATATTTGATTAGAAAATGTGTAGACTCTGGGAAATCCTAATGGCAGAGGATATTATTGCCAATTTATATAACAAATATATTATTAATAATAATAATAATAATAATAATAGCAGCCCCAGACTGGAGTCTTTGCTACCAATGAAACCCAGAGATCAACCTGTTACACCAAATATACATTTCTTATTTTAAAAGGGGTCCAGCCTGCATCATTATATGCATCAGTTGTGTAAAAGCAGCTGTATAACCCTCCTGCAGAGGAAGTGAGAAAGGAGTGAAGCGAGGACACAGTCTGGTCTGGTTATTTGGTTTAGGAGAACAGTAAAAAAATAAATCCTCCAGCACAACCGGCAAGAGGGGAAAAAACCCCCACCATAGCTCAACAAGAGCCACAGTCGCCATGGAAACAGACTACCCCCCTCCATCATTTCTTCTCCAGCCTCCTATTTTCTCTTTCATTTAGCTCCATCTCCATTAGCCTATCTTTCTCTATCTGCCATTCCGTCTGTTCCCTTTTCACGACTAAACCTCCCTTCCTGCTCTCTCAGTTTTCTATTTCCTCTTCTCATCCTCGAACGCCACGCTTCCCGGCTTCGCTCTCTTCTTGTCTCTCGATCAATCTAATTCAATCAGAGTACGATTTACTGGAATGGACGGGAGAGAAGTGATACTGCAGGACGTTTTTAATGCTCTGCAAAGCAACTGTTATATTCTAAGACTTTTCAGTGCGCTTTGTGTGAAAGATAATTAAAGCGGAAATGATTTGCAATCTGCATTTTTCAAGCAAAGATATTTCAAACATTTACTAGTACCCGTTTCATATTAGTTAATTGTGTTGATCACCAGATTATATTGCTGCAGCCCTAATTATCACATATCTAAAGACATTTAAGTTGCCAAACAGTAAGAATCTTCCTTGAAATGTAAGTAACAGTTTTTCATTAAAAAAAAAAAAAAAAAATAGAGATAACATTAGTTTTGAAAAAGTTAAAAAACAGACGAAAATCTATAAATACAGAACTCAACAGATATATCTTAGTAAAAATCCTATTTGGTTTAAACTACATTTGAAGAAAATCCTACTTCAAATGTTTTCTCTCTTGGCAGAAAGATATTTTCTATTTCATCCGTGCATATGCTGCCATTTGAAAAAGCCACCAGCGTTGATTCACTTGTCTTTACATTGGCAGTTTAACACATATCTGGCTGTTGTGGTTCAGAGAAGCTAAAGACGTTGTGTCTAAGAGAAACACTATTTTTGTCCCAACATGCTCTCATCATGTCGACCTGATGACAGGCTAGCTCACATATAAACAACTCTAATTATGAAGAATCTGCTCAAATAAGAAAGTGAATTCATCCGATCACCTGAATAAAAAGTGAAAAGACAGCCATCATTGTTTCTGAAGCCCGAGCTATTGTCTTCAAGTTGAAATATCTTGTGTTGACCTACATACAGCCAAACAACATTATCTGTAAAGAAGCTGGAAAGAGAAGTTAATTGAATAACCTTGTAATGTGTCTGCTCTAGGTATTGCAAGTTAAACAGTTAAGACAAATCATGCTGAGATTTTTGAAGAATAATACATTTGTCTTCCTTACTGGTTTAACAGTAGTAACACTTAACTTTTAGATGGAAAGGCTTGTTAAACTGTGGTGACTCTGGTCCTCTCCGTGCCTTCAGCATTTCTCCTGCGCGTCGTTCAGAAGATTCAACTGTTTTGACAGCAGCGAGTTGAAGGTATCTTAATGATTCTGTCCGACTTACTGAGGCAAAGTCCACTTTAAGATTAGAGCCACCAAAAACATGCATTTCATGCTTTATAATGGTATGAGCAATCCATGCATACTAGACTAACGTCAAAAAGAACCATTCGTAATAATAAGTAGTATTTGGTGTCATGTTCTGTATTAGCAGCGAGTTACAAGGCCCACAAATGAACTTGAATAACCTTCCACATTTAATCTAGTGTTTACTGTTCATCATGTCACATTTGATAGGATATTGTTCGTAGTGACTTAGATTAGTGACAGTGTGAGTGGATTTATTTATTTTAAGTTATGAGTCATTGATAATACCACTGGGGTTCAGTCAGTTCAAAATGATGCAACACCAACTTTGTTGTTCTTTAAAGGAAGGGTTGGTTGGTAACGGAGATGGCGTAGCTGTCCCTTTGATATTGGTTTCTATGCCGTTATGCTCGTGATATTCCCTATACATCTGCATTACACTTCATATTTTGTATCGGAAGTATGTCATAGACAGTAGTTTTATTTGTTGAGGAGTTCATGGTATTTAGTGCACTAGGTTTGTGAAACCTGTAGTTACTGAAAGTATTTGAGTGTTAGCACCACCATCGCTGCTGATGCTATAAGCGTTAGCTCTCCACCTGCTGCTGCTCTACTACAGGTTGGTGTTTGGTTACTTTTCAGCAGGGGTCACCTATCACCTCCTTTTTATTGGTTTGACTTTTTGTTAGAGTCCCCTTTCACCTACTGACTTGCTCTGATGTCAGTAAACACGAGCTAAGAGGAATAGATTTTGTTATGTTCACTCTGGAAACATATTTTTGTCTCCAACATAGCTTCATCGATTATCTTTAAAAACAACATGGTTTTTAACAAACGTTTTTTTTCTCCAGAAACATGATTCTTTATCAAGGTTGTTCTCCTTAATGAAATAAGAAGCTAAAGTATGAAATCCTGGGAAGAACTAGTAACCAGGAATATGATCTCTTTTCTGATAGAATATAGAATAACACTTTTAGAGGCCACCCAAGGTACATGACGGTGTTTTCCTCAAGTGACAATCACACCTTCCTCCACAGCCTCAGCCAAAAACTCTTTCACAACCAAACCCATGACATTATCTAAATATAAAAAATACATTTAAATGTCATCATTGTGACATAACAGTACCACGAATCACAGCTTGTTCTCTGAAATAAACAAAAACATGTCTTGCTGATATTTTGAGTTACTACGAAACAGTATTATGTGTTACTGCTAATGCTATATCCTCAAATTGAACCTTTCTTTACATTTATGCAAAAAGAATGGATGCATAACGAATGGCAAACTATTTATTTTCACTTTAAGTAGGTGCTGCAGCTGTTCTGTTGCATGCAGTGTGCGTACAATTGGGACATACTACGTCTGCATAACATTGCAACGTGAACTTTGAGCCTTTTGCTCATAAATCTGCTGTGCAAAAGGTTGAGGATCAGAAAAGTCAGCTGGCTTGGTCTCTGCAAATGCAAGCAAAACATCCTGGTATTTTAGGCATTCTGCATTTGACATAACGTGACATACTCATTTCTTTCTGGCGTTTTAAATAATATGGTAGTATGGGAAATGAAACACCAATAATGTTGTTAAAGTGGAAATTGCTCAAATTAAGACCGCGTGACACTCATTCTCGTAACGACAAATTCTTGATGAAAAAGTGCTTGTGTTTCAGAAACTAAACAAGAGTGAACTCTATTCGATGTGCGGCTAGGAGGTAGACGATGTGTGGGAAACAATACAATTATTTATGCATCGTTACAATGTTCTCCTGAGGGTAAAATACTTGAAACAGGCTTTACAGAAATGAATGACATCAGTCTTCAATATGTTAGCGAGATAACTTTGTCCCAATGACAATCACTCAAATGTCTGAGCTGCTATTTGAACAAGGGGCATTTTCACTAAACCGGTTTTGTCATTAGGATTCTTGACATCCATTGACTGCACCTTTCCTGCGACGATCATTAACTTGCGCGGTGGAAAAAAACACTAAACACGAAGACGCTTGGCTTTTCCTGAGGAAACGGGCTAACTGTCACCTGGCTGTGATGTCGAGACACATGAAGCACGGACTTAAAAGGCGTCACAGGAATACAACGTGCCGGCCTACATTCTTTCTTGACTTCATTCACTGCAGCCCTGTGGCTAATTATACACATATCTTCTGTCCAACTTTCCTTGACCATTGCATGTATCTCCCAACTAAAAGCCTTAATTAAAAACCTTCCTTGAAATATTAAATTGAAATGAAAATGTCCATTAGCACTCAAAGGCACACACTTATCCTGGCATTCTATTTAAAAAGCACACACACACAATCTGTGTAAAGCCAAAGGTCAGTGTGGCAAGGAGCAGGGCAGGGCGGGGGGGGGGGGATTTATATCTAAATAGGGGAAAGTTCTCCGGCATAACAGATCTATACCTTGCACAGCGCAGTCGGACTTGAATAACCTGACGAGAAGGGATCAAAAATACGTGTTTTTCCACAGATTTTCAACATTTCCTGCGATTATCAACATCCTATTGCTAAACATGTAATCACAGGTTTAACACAGAGGTCTGGTGCACAGGAAGCAAAGGACAAGAGCAACACTTGGACATCAAGTTTGTGTGATAGGACAAGAAAACACACCAGCAACTACTACAACCACTATTTCTTAAAGTGGTGCAATATTACTGCTGTATAAAATGAATACCACATTTCAAACATTTGCCCTCTCATCTACTTCTACTAGATTTCTAAAGCTGGCAAAACAAACAGACAATGTGGCTGCTCCTTTCCCTACTCTGTCTAATACAATACATATAATAATACATTCAAAGGGAACACAGAGAATGAGTACAGAAAGTCTTTTGTTTTTTTTGGTCTTAAAGATTATACAGTTGTGCACGGTTTCAGATTGAATGACGAGTTTCGGCCCCCTCCACCCCAAAACACCTCCACCCTGACTGAAACTAGTTAGCCCGGTTCACGATCCGTATGCAACAGAAAGCGGTGGAACATTGACTCGACCTGTGGCAGACCTGTGTGTTTTTATCTGAGTTATTCTCTTACTACAGAGCCTCTCACTTAAAAGTGAATAAGTCACCACCTCATTAAAACAAAAAACATCCAAGGGTTCAACTTCTTTGTAATTTGAATCTGATTACCATTAGCTAGAATGATCATTTTCCATTAGCACTGCCAATCAAATGTACCCTTCCAGGTCCACCCCACAAACATCACTTTGTATCAGCAGGTCTCAACAATGTGACTGAAATCTATCGCTTGGTTCCAAGAAAAGTGTGTTTTTGCCTTTTTGTGTACTTTATAAGACCTTGGTATCTTGTAGCTCAAGGAATTTTAGTCAAAATCCACACTAAATGTCTCAAACACTGATATAAAAACATTTCATGCTGTGCATTCATCAGATTTCGTGGAAGGCTGGGGCAAAAACAAATGGTGGCCTTGCAAATAAAATGTATTGTATCGGTGACACTGCTGCCAATACTGTGTGAAAAACGCATTTCCAAAAAACACAATTACACTGAACAACAAAATTAGACCCCTTCCAATGCGTCTGTTTTTATTAGAGATGTTCCGATCCGATCACGTGATCGGGGATCGGAGCCGATCACGTGATTTTCAAAAGATCGGAATCGGGAGAAAAAAAATCGGGGATCGGGATTTTTTAAAATTTTTTATATAAATACTTTATTTTTATTTTGTATTCAATGTTACAAAACAAAAATGACCATGTTCAAGTCTTAAAGTCATCCTGAGGCCTTAGTTTTGGTTTCAAATTACACAACATCCTGTATGTGTTGCTTCTTTGGGGCTTGTTTTCATAGACCTATTTCTCTCAAATCTGGTAACAGAGTGGGCAGGGCGCAGTGTCTAATTGTAGCAGTAAGCTAACGAGTACTGACAAGCTTTATTTTGTTTTGATCCAATGCTGCACAACTGAACTGATCCAATGCTGCTGTGAAAAAAAGAAGCTATATCCATGTTGGATAGAATATCCAATTTAAATAAAAAAATAACCTTAAGGGACAACTTGAATGCTTTTTTTCTTTTTTTTCTCTTAATGCATTGCATAAAGATCGGATCGGGAAAAATCGGTATCGGCAAATTGTGAAAATCAAATGATCGGAATCGGATCGGGAGCAAAAAAAGGTGATCGGGACATCCCTAGTTTTTATCAAAGTATTATTTATTTATTTTTTAGGAGCAGCTCTTTGACTTGACAATGTATAATAATAATAATAATAATATGAATAATATTGCCTACTAATACTGCTGAGCTCTGTTTTATTTTAGCATGACCCCACAGCAGAGGTGATGATGCAACACGACTCCTTCAAAGATCTTCTGTCCACTAAATGCTTTTGGTTCAACAAAGATATTAAGGTAAGATACAAGGGCTTATGGAAATACACACAAAAAACATCAACGATACCCTATACATTGGCCAATAATCATGACACAAAAATAAAAACCTATTGCTGTTCTGAGATTGCATCTTCGTGGTTTATTCTACCTATTGTTAATCGCTTCGGATAAAAGTGTCAGCTAAATAAAACTTAATGTAATATGTCCTGAACCTTAAATAGAACAGTATGTCATGCTCATTTCTTCAGTACACAATCTCTATAGTTAATCTTAGAAAATGACCCGTGTGTTTGCACATTTCCTTTCTGTGGCTTTTGCTCTGTACTGAAAAACTAAAAAGGTCCCTAAAATACCCCAAACCTCAGAATGAAAATAGAAGACAAATCGAATCAATGCTAAATATATAGAGTTTAAAAGTGAATGTGAAGGGCTGGTTAAACTGTTAGTTCCATCAAATGCAATTCTGTTTCAGGAGACAGTCAGTGAAGGTTGCTGGAGTGTAACTTCTGGTGGAAACAAGAGGTACTGCAGCCAGGCAGCGTTACCCCAAAGTAACCCCTATCTTACCCCCCCCCCTAAACCCTAGTTAGAAAAAGGACCCTAGAACAAAAGTGAAAAATCACATCCCAGAGGGGAACACATTCCTGGGTCGGACCATACTGGGGAAAAGCTCAGAGGGTTATCCGGGTTTATCAGGACGGCTGGACTCTATCCAAGGATAACTCAGCCAGAAAGCACAGGAGCTATGACCGGACATTTCAAAGTTTACTATTGAGAAGTCCTTTTAATGACGTAATCTGGGCTGATGCTGGGGCGGGTTCTCTCTTTCTCAGGCGACTGAGCACCACAACAAACCACGGCAAATAATCAATTCGTGGTCAGCAGTGTGACTTTTCTTTTTTAACATCATTAATCAAACCATTTGTATGAGATATGAGAAGAATGTTATTTGTGTGTTTGGTAGAGTTTTATCACAATGTTTTCATACCTTAGTACATCTTACAAACGAGATCTTACTCACAGATACAGAATCAGGAGTACATACTGTGTGTGGTGTGTCTTATAAATGATCACCACGTTCTTGTACATTTTTGCACTTGGTGATTGGGTTTTATCTTGTTGTGTTTTCAAAGAATAAACTACTGATAGAAAAACTACTCGTCATCTTTTTCTATTACAGTGGAAGGAAATAGCCAGTGGTATTGTTAATGTTGAATGCATATCCATTGCAAACTGTAATGAGTTCCATGGATCCATCAATCAAGGACAAATGTACAGAAAATGTACTGTTACGATGCTTAACCATCTGAAATGAAATACAGCGCAAACTATCAGAGAGAGGAATTGTGTTATTTACTTATGCCCCCTTCTGTTGACAACAATGTAAAGCTGTTTACTATTCAGGTATAACTGAGGCCTGTACTACGAATCTAGTTCAACATATCCTGGATATGTTTGAGTGAGCCGGTTGATCTAATCCAAAACAAACGCGCTCTCGCTAAAATGTCCTACGACGCAGGTTATCAACTGGTTAACTCAAGCCAGCCGTACCCTATCTAGTTAGGTGCGTGTTCACATAAAAGGGGTGGTATTTAGAGCGATCACAAACATGGACAAGCCGCGTACTGACAGTGCAGCGTCATACTTCCTGAATGAAAAGTCAACTATAATATTAGACAAATATGAAGACGTTAAACTTTAAACAGCCTTTGCAGTTGCACCTGCAAGTTGAATACAGCTGGTAAAAGAAAAAATGTTTGAATACGTTCATTAACAGTTTTATGATATCACTGATATAACTAAGACACGAGTGGATCTGACTTTAATTACATTTGACTCTAGTGTTTCGTCAACTTAATTTGTTGCTTAAAATAATACTTCTGCATACAGTATGTGACACTGTAAGTGTTGCACAGTCACTGTGCAACACTTACAGTGTCACATACTGTATGCAGAAGTATTATTTTAAGCAACAAATTAAGTTGACGAAACACTAGAGTCAAATGTAATTAAAGTCNACTTGTATTGCAACCCATTTTTGCACAATTGTGTACAGTTATAATCTACACAGATTGGTGGAGACACACACACACACACACACACACACACAATAGAAACCTCCATGGGAACCCTTGCCAGCTCTGTCAAAATACAATGGCCGTTTGTCCATGTCAAGTGCAGTTACACACTATAACACACATCCACAAACAATGATAAAGAATGCATTGTGTTCTGAGTCCACACTTCTATTATCCATAAAAGAAGAAGATCAACAATTTGACCCCACTCCTTTGAACTCTGACCTTCAGGTGAGCGGGGGGTCGGACAGACTGCACTTTACCTGGGGGGAATCAACGAGGTTCAAACCCTTTTGTGTTTATGCTCTGGAGCTGAACCTAACCTCTGACCCACTGGGAAGATGGCGAATAAAAAAAATATGAACCACCTGAAACAAACTTCTCCTGTTCACCTGAGCGCTGATTTCCAAAATGAGAAGTCACTAACTACTTCATGTTTCTGTGAAAAAGTGATATTTTCTTTGATTAAAGCTACCGAAGTGGTAAGAGCCCACTTCCCTTTTTTCTTTAATGCTGCCTTTATACATTCTATTACTTAGCTGGTCACCACGGGCACCATTACCATAGCAACAGCGCAAGGGAATGTGGAAATACAGGATGCTCAATTATTATACACAGACAAATACTGCAACAGACAAAGGGTCATTTTGTCTCCAACACACTAACCCCCTGATAGGCTAAGAGGTGGGACATTTTTAAGCAGTTCGCAATCACAACAGAGCCGGCCCGCTAACCAATCACAACAGACTGGGCTCTGGTTCCAGACAGAGGGTGAAAAGAGGTGCTGCAGCACAGGCAGTATGAAAAACATAAATACCTTTTTGAACATTAAAGCATGGAGACATGTCACAGTTGAGGAACAAAATACAAATATGAAACCTGAAAATGAGCAGAATAGGGCCCCTTTAATTCAGAGCAAGAGTGTGGGTTATATGTGAGTTTGTTTTTGTTTTAGGTTGTGATGTGAGTGTGCGAGTTAACAGCAACATTTCCGGCAATCTCATTGTAACAGCCTGACATTTTTTTAAGTAATTCTCATTATGAAGGAATAAGTAACCTGGCTGTTTGATGCAAATTCCCATGCTGGCAGTTCGGATTTAATTGCCAAAATGCTACTGTATGATTAACTGTTGCATCATTGTTACAGTAAATCCTAATAGTAATGTAACTTAAGATGTGAAACCACAAACTAATGGCACTCGTAGCCGTTCTGCACACAGACTGATCCAACCTCTCACTGCTCTGGCTCTTTTATACCAGCCTATAAAAAGAATGAATGCTGCTCTTATACGCTGTAACTCTACACCACCCCCACCCCCACCCACCTAATATTGAACTGACGGGTGGAGATAAATGAAGCAGCTTTGAGTAATGACAGGGTATACAAAATAATGGATTTATGCAAACAAGTCCGTATCAAGTTGAAAACTGTTTTTTATTCAGATGTTTATTGCAAAATAGAATCAAAATCTGGCAATAAATAGCTTTATCAAAGCCATGCAAATAAACGTCATTATTAGTTCTGTTATTAAAGAAATGTGTTTTAATCTCATCACAAACTTTTTTCTGTTACACGTTCTAGTAGAGCGGAGTGAACTCTATAAAAGAGGGGTCTTTGGTGATCATGTACACATTCGCTTTTATGTCACAAGGTTCCAGGCAATATACAAGCTCATTATCTGCAATAAAGCCTCATGAAGTCCCACACTAAGTATACATGAATATGGACTGTATGTTACGTTCACTCTGTGCTAGCATTCCTCAAAACTGAGACTTAATTTATAAATCCCAACGAGAGACCAACACTAAGAGTGAATTCATCTTAACAGTTTGTGTATCCAAATGTGATATAATATATACTCTGAGCCATAGAGCTGCATTAAAAACACATCAATGAGACACATAAATGCACTGGGTGAATGAACACTTTAGATCCCAAATAGACTGTCAAACTGGAGCACCAAATGTGTATTAATGCACATCTGAAAGTGTCCCAACTGAACGCACTATTTATTCCTGTTTGGAAGTTGGAAAGTATTGAGATTGTGGGATTTATTGACAGTAGCAGAAATATAGAATATCTAGTACAACAAAAATGTATGTATGGCACATTAAAGGGGTTTCCTCCTGATGTCTAGAATACACTTTAGATATACTCTGAAATATTAAATCCTCTAAGATACTTGATGTCACCGTGCCATATTGAGGAGGTCAAAGGTCAACTCTGTGATATCAAAGGCGTGATGCTGATGCTTGGGGTCGACGAACACCTCTAGACCTCCAGATGTGCCGCTGGTGTGCTGGCTCTGTTTGAGAGCATCCAGGGTGGAGAAGAGGACTCTGGCCCGCTGCTCCTCTGAGGGGGGGTCCGCCAGGCGGTGGGGGGGCAGCGAGGGCGAGTGGAGCAGGAAATACACTGAGGACATGTAGACTTTGACAAACTCCTGTTTTAAATGGGGCAAGTCTCTCTGCAAACACAAAGAAGGGGACGTTTTAACAGATTATATAACATCAGGGGCGGCCATCAGGCAACAGGGGCCAACAGGTGCCCCTGTAACAGTGACCAGGGACCCCCCCCTCCAAAAAAAAGGTTACAATATTACGATTTATTGGAACTAAATCAAATCAGAGACCCGTATGTACAGTGGAGATTAAACTGTTCATTACCTTATAAAAGCAAATACTGTTTATGTTTTTTTAATTAAATTGTAACTTAAAATTACTGAAATAAATACCTTTACAAAAACAAATACCAATTACTCTATTTTATGTTTATTTTACACAATTACTTTATACTGTCTTTTTAACCCGCTTTTATTGTGCCCCTCTCATGAAATAACTGGCCCCAGCCTGGCCCCCCCAGTAACATTGGTCTAGAACCGCCACTGTATAACATGATGTATAGTGACATAGTGATTATATGCACTGGACGCACAAACACTTTTTAACCTTGGGGGAGAAAAGCCACCTAGTTACTCATACTGTCAGCACCCTCTATTGGTATGTCCTGGTATTACACTCATATACACATACACACTCATACACACTCATACACACTCATATACACACATATAGTGATGGCAAAATGAAGCTTTGAATGAAGCATCGAACCACTTGGACAATTGTGTCGGAAATAGGTTCATTTATCGAAGCTTCAGTTACAGCGACCTCTCCTGGCGAAGTGCAAGGCTGCAGTGGGTTTAACATATCTTTGCCTTTAAAAATATTCGATGCACATACACACACTAAGACTGAATATCATGTTCTATTTGCAATTAAAGATCGATAATTGTGTGTATTGGGTTATTGAGAAGAGACTAGAGAGTGCTGGACATTTTTTTGGGCGGAGAGGGCCTTTTATCAGTTATTAAAGTATTAAAGTTGAAAAGCAATGATTAAAAGTTCATCCATTCCGGGCTTTGAACCAGCTGCGCGGAGAACATCCCCGCAATCGGGGCGCCGGCTCTATCCACTGTGCTATCTATTCCTTAAACTATTTGACTGTTTTTATATAAATCATAATTGTCTTTTTGTTCACAACTTCTCCACATTTTGAAGTGTTTCCCGAGCCAGAACGACCTATCTTTCTTCCTGGCTTGCTCTATAATAATCCAATTAAAATGCAATACCAACAACAACTCAACAGCAACAACGCAAACTACGACAACAACCCACACATTGCGCATTGTTTAGAGCGGTTATAAAGTGTTGAAGCGCTCAAATTCGAAACTGTTTCAACCTGTCAGTGTCACCTGTCAGAATAGAGACGAGGCAGTGCATTGAATCGCGTGATTGGACGGCGAACCAGTGAGTTGATTCGTTCAGGAAATGAA
Source organism: Notothenia coriiceps (assembly GCF_000735185.1). NCBI lineage: Eukaryota > Metazoa > Chordata > Actinopteri > Perciformes > Nototheniidae > Notothenia > Notothenia coriiceps. The sequence continues at coordinate 451,938 of NW_011370171.1, forward strand.
GCAGTTGCTGGTTCGGACGTCACATGTCACGTGATTTGAAGCAGTTGCTGGTTCGGACGTCACATGTCACGTGATTTGAAGCAAGCTTCGAAGCACTGCTTGTATGGAATAGGAAGTCCAGGGTTGAAGCTCCGTTCGAAGCTTCAGTGTCAAACTGCCATCACTACACACATACACACTCATACACACTCATACACACTCATACACACTCATACACACTGACCTTCTTCGCTCTGCTCATGCTGGTCTCAGCCTCCAGCCAAGCACTCTAAAACAAACAAAAAACGATTTTAAATTGTGCACAAGTCCTGAGTGATATTGTTTTGTAAATCCAATCATTTTAAAAGCATTGATGTATTCAGTATTGTCTGGCTGTAAAAAGAAAACTCGCATAAATCATACTCTTACTCTCACTCTCTGACTTTGACAAGGCTGAATATCAGGAGGAAATACAGAATACTTTCAAAAAACACTTTTGCGCTGAAAATGCTCACAAAAAGTAACAAATAACAGAATTATAATGTGGTTATTAGGGGTAAAATAATATAAGATAAGAGGTACTTTATTAATCCCAATTTGGGACACATAATAACAAATCAACAGAGTAGACATAAACAATATAAACATCTCAAAACAGAAATAGAAATAAACCAGCATTTAAGAGTAAGAAAAATATACAGATGACCGGAACGATAGAAACAAATATAAACGTATAAACTAAGTTTGACCTACGAACCCTGAGAGCATCCAGCAGGTCTGGTTGGTCGAACAGCACGGGGAAGGTAGAGAGTATAGGACTGCATATCAGATCTGAAACAAAGAGACAGTTTCTCTAAGAACTATGAATATCTGCAGTTTGGATAACAGGGTCCTGAAGGTGTGTGTTACCTGCGTTCTGCATGGTAGACCTGTCCATCAGGAGAGTGTCTGCCAGCAGCTGCCTGTGCAGAGCCAGCAAGTGCACGCAGCTCAGAGAGTGCAGAAGAGTGTCTGGAAGGATACTGAAGAGAAACAACACACTATTTAAATATAAAGTATATATGCTATCTTGGCTGAAGGGAGTGTCTCCAAAAATCTGTGGTAAGTGTCTTTTTTGCTGACCCTCCCACCTGAGCTGTGTTCTGGTTCGGCTGTTGGCTGATTTCAACTTTATGATGAGTTTGGGCTGCCGTCGTGCCTGAAGCATCTGCTGGAAAACACTAGCTGGAGCTGAGAGGAGAGGAAAGCAGGGGAGACGACCAATTAGAATTGTTTTTGTTGTTGAACTTTGTCACACATCTGATTGCTCCGCTTACATCCTTTGGTGGCTGCAATCTCCATCGGGACCTCCGCCTCAAATGGAGAGCCACTATTCAGAGTCAGCTCATAGGTCCTGCACACAGATCAGATTAGGTTGGATGAGATTTTAAAGTATTAAGTACACATCACTCACGCAGTATGTAAGTGTCTATGGCATTTTTCATTCAAATAATACTGTGGGCACTGAGTGTACCTGTTGGGGAGTGGATTTCCACTGTCGTCGGTCAGTTTTAAATAAGCCCAGCCGCAGCTCAGGTCCCCTCTGTCACCTGTGGACTAAAACACACACACAGAAAATAAGAGATATGATCACTCTCGGCATTATGGTGTTGATCAACTTTGGAAAGAGGAAAACTGCTTGTCTTTAATGACAAATAAAAAAACATCTGAATAGTAGTTTTCCATTTCCTTTGTGATTTCATGGGTCTGATCAGCTTTATCTCATCACTATCACATGTGTATCTGTTGGTGTGTGTTTGTCCTCACATTGCGTATAAAGGTGACTCCCAGTTCAAAGAGGATTCCGAGGTTAGGATGTGCCGAGTTGCAGCGTAGAAAACAGTCCCCATCGAGGAGGGAAGGTAGGATACCAGTCATCTACAGCAAACAGATTTAAATTCAGCCTTATGCACACGATTACGTTTAAAGCCAAAGTTCCGTTTTTGAGCATTTCATGTTTATGTTCAAGAGGTGGTTTGAGTAAAGTTCCCAAAAACAGTGTGTATTTAATTTGTATAATGCCATTAACATACCCTTGGAGAGAAGCTCCAGGTCTTGGGGCTCTTGGAGTTGTACGTTGCCCTCACAGTGTGGATGTTACTCAACACCTGAAACACAAGCACAGCTCATATGAAAAGTCTATGACAAACCAAGAAAGTGAAAAGTAAGAAAATCTATTTTTGTATTTTTATGATTCTACTCCTGTATTTCCTTACTGCAGAGACTTTAGTAGCATAAGGAAGTAAAGCAATGCAAAATGCTGGCTATACAACAGAAATAACCCACTTGAGTTTTATCAAAGGCACAGAGGCGGATGTGTCTGCTGAGGACTTGAACTCCGACCCCAGGAGTTGGAATCATCCTGCAGCTCCACAGACTGAAACAAAGGCAAGTCTGGACCTGCCGGGCACGAACCTACGAGACACAACGGGACGCTGATCAGGAACCAGAAATATGAAGTGTTTATGTGAATGCTCTGGAGTGTGTCACAGGAGGACTGTCTCACCCTGCCAGTGTCTGGATCCAGGAAGAGGTCACTAAAGGAGAGCTGTGATTGGCTGAGCTCCGGCTGGACGTAGTGACTTCCTCTGTATGTTTGACCTGAGAAAAGACACAAAGAGTTAGTGCTTTGCGTGGTGTAATGTACAGTATTTAGTTAAGAGTACTGGTTCTGATACTGACTGGCACCATTGGTACATACTGTAGTGGTTGTGGTAGACAAAACAATATATAGGCATACCTTGCTTCGTGTGAATGTGTGTGTTTTGTGTGCTTGTTAGAGAGTGTATACTGACCTTCCTCTTCCAGCAGTTTAGTGAGATGTGATGTTCCGAATCCGGCAGGTATAGCCCCCAATGCTGAGAGCACATCTGTTGCATCGAGCTGTCACATACACACAGTGAAAACTATAAATATATCGGATAAGCAGTTCGCGTATTGTGGATTTATTTTTGTCGATAGGAAAATTAACAGTATGATCACTACAAGAAGCAGGAGTTTGCGGATATTTACCCCACTCAAAGCCTTTTTGACAGTACTCCAGTTGGAATGTGGAGAACTGTTGAAAAAGAGCAGAATTTGAATCAATAATGAATGAGTGTAAGTATTGCAGAGAGGTCTCTAATTCCACTACAGCAGCTAAAACCATAAACAGGCTTCTTTAAAACACAGCCCTGCAGCCGTATATCTACAAAAAGGATGGTTAAAATGTAGAACCTCTGTTTCTCTTGGTCACCAGCCAGCTCTTCACCATCTTCCTCCTCCTCAGATTCCTCTTCATCATTTTCATCATCATCATCTTCGTCCTTTTCATCATCATCATCGTCATTAACACCAGAACCAATCTGAAAGATATGGGGTTTTAACTGCTAGAGACCTAAAGTTTAATATTTTAAATGAACAGTGCAAGGATGTTTAATGTGATGCGGGTGTGTAGCAGGTTGTGTACCTTCAGGTAGGTTTTTGGAACCAGCCCTGTGTTGCCTTTAGTGTCCTGAGCCAGCCACCATCCATCTGCTGTCTTCCTGATGATCTTCAATATCTCCCCCCTCTGAACGAAGCAGATAAACACACAAGTCATATAACGTCAAATACTCATTCATCAAGTGTTTAGTTGACATGATAGTCAGTTATACTTGATTTTCTTCACTTACACATCAGGGCAATCAACAGATCAGCCTACTACCATCTAAAAAATATGTTGCGTATTAAAGACCTTATGTCCAAGCAAGATCTTGAAAAATGTGTCCATGCATTTGTCTTTAGCAAGCTTGACTACTGCAACAGCATCTTCAAAGGCCTCACAAAAAAAATCTCTCCGTAAACTCCAACTAGTTCAAAATGCTGCTGCCAGAATCTTAACCCGGACAAAGAAAACAGATCACATCACTCCGGTGCTGAGATCGCTGCATTGGCTTCCAGTAAGTGAGATAATTGACTTTAAGATTTTATTGCACACATATAAAGCACTAAACGGGCTAGGACCCAAATATATCAAGGACCTCCTTCAGCGGTACGAACCCAGCAGACCCCTTAGGTCTTCAGGCGCAGGCCAGCTCACTGTTCCATCTGTGAGATCAAAGCGTGGGAAAGCAGCCTTCTGCATCTATGCTCCTAATGCATGGAACAAACTCCCAGAACATCTGAGAATGGCTAGTACTTTAGAATAATTTAAATCAGGTCTAAAAACTTTTCTTTTTAACATGGCATTTAAAATTTAAATGTCCTAATTTTCGAACTGTTAAACATGGTTTTCTTTCTTTTAATTATTTTGTGTGTTTTTGTATTTCTTCTCACTTTGACCATCGTAAAAATGTATTGTGTTTTCTCTGTTTGATCCTGTAAAGCACTTTGAATTGCATCACTGTATGAATTGTGCTATACAAATAAATTGCCTTGCCTTGCCTTATGATTTTGGGGCATGAGCCCCCTCTTCTGGTAACAAGGTGTAATAAAATGCAATTTTTAAGATGCTAGAACAAAATAGGAAAAACTAAAGCAAACTTCTCACAGTTTACTTTGTAAGCACTGTATTTAAGGACAGGTCATTACACCTTTCTTTGTCTGATTATCTTTGTCAGTCTTTTCAGTGAAGAAGCTTTAGAAATATGTTTTAGACATCATGATAATAAGACATGTTGGCAGTAGCAGGGATCCAAGTAAAGACCTCTGCTCCTAAACCTGTTGATGTCATTAAGTTCAGTATTCTGTATGAATCAGTAAGTACTTCACCTGCACAGACAGATCCCCCTCCTGTTCTCCTTTGAAGTCACTGAGGGCTGTGTACATTTGAGAGGGAGTTTTCACAGCTTGATTCTCAACTTCATCATCATCATCAGTATCCTCGTCGCTACTGTCTTCATCATCATCTTCGTCCTTATCATCATCATCGCTATCTTCCTTTGAGGCATCCCTGTGGATCAAAACGTAAGTAACATAAAAAAAAGGGATTTAAATCAAATGTCCTTTTTAGCTAAAAATCACTGAGCTTTAGAGTTCAAATGTACCTGATGTGACTTATTTGACTTATTTGTATCAATACTTTGAAATAGATGTTTCTCTAAAACTCTTTGACAAATAAAACATGTAGCCACTGCAGCAAATGATATGATACACTGTGTATAGTTGGATAACAAAGAGAAATCAAGCAATATTGAATACTATGGTATTTATTTTTGTCTTTGCAGTGACTGACCCTGCAGCAGTACTGGGTCCTGCGGGCGAGAGCTCCAGAGACAGTGTGGTTACACGCTCCAAGATGTCCTGCAGCCGCCTCTCCTCTTCCTGTTTCCTCTGATCATAGTTCCCCACTGGAGCGAGCTCATCCGCCTAGAAAATCAGGCAACAAATTACAAGCTAGAAATCGTTTTTGTCGACTCATTTACTGAAAAGAGCACGCTATAGAGCTCAGACTAATTCACAATTTAGTAACAGTAGTACAGCACCAACCTTGGTCAGTTTCATCAGTGTTCTTTGTGTCTTCTCTGCTGACATTTGCAGTTCTTGACATCTGTTTGAATTGGACAATTAGACACTATTATTAGAATCAAAAGTAGGAGCAGAAGCAGAGTAAATCCATGTGCTTTAAATAGTTGTCTTAATAGTCTGGATGTGGATCATATACTGGGGTTAGAAAGAATCAAACTAGGAAGCACTGAGGTGTTTACCTCCTAAATGCTTCTTCAGTGTATCCATTCCCACTCTCCACGTCCTTCACAAGACTGTCAACCTAGATTATAAAAGAAAAAGAAAAGTAATTGAAAGTGAATACAGGGGTGTTGGCAACAATGTGAGGTCCAGGTTTAAAAAGTATCTGCATCAGCACACTTCTGTTAACCACATAGCTCAGAACTGTTCTATATTCTGGATGTTTTTGTTGGCAACAAAACAACAGAACAGCCTTTGAATGTGTGAACAAGTCCAAACTCAACCAAGCTCCTCCTAGCTTCTTAATCTGGTTTATTCATGTTTCCTTAATCCTTGGCTGAGCATGTTATTGTGCATATATCTGGGCACTTTTTTTAGTGCATTGTAGAGAATTCGGCATTCACTTCATGAACCAAAAAGCATGTACTATAAGACAAATGTAAACCTTTACCTTTGTTTACATTGCTAGCTCTACGACCAAACGAGGTTCATCTTCAGTACTGGAAAGGTATGATGGCACAAAGCACATCGGTAAGTAGAATGTAGAGCCCAAGCCTTACAGGATAACTCTATTTGCAAATCGGTTGGTTTAGTGATAATGTTAATACTAAAACAGGCTCTCTCTTCAGTACGTTAATAAACTGTAAATGTGGCATCCAACTCCAAACTGTTGTGCACTTCAAACTTCAACTCGAAAAACACACAAACAATCGCCCTTCAGTAACCAACCTGTTTTTTTATTTCGTCCACTTCTCTCTGGACGAGCTGCAAAGGTCCTTTTCTTTTCGGTGGCATTTGTACGGAGTTTTATGGAGCATATTTCATGTGTTAGCACATTACCTAGTTAGCTAGCAGATGCTACTCTTCCACTGGTCGCTAGGCAACATGTTTTCTCTTCAGGCTTGGGCTGGAATAGATTTATCGTTTTTTATTCATTATGTTTTGTATATTCTTTATTTTTTGTTTGTATAATTATATATTTAAAAAAACAGGTTTTATGTATGTGTTTTAATATATAAATAATTATGTTATAATTTTAAATAAATCTTGAAAAAATCTGACGTACTTCCTTCCGAATATGTCATTTTTGTCAGGGCGTTACTGCAACCTACTGGACTGGAGGATTGAGTTGCTTAAATTGGTGTTTAATTAAATGACAAACACTATATATATATATATATTCAATGTATGTATGTACTGTACTGTATATTGAATAAAAGGGGATGTAGTTCCACATCTGGTCAGTGCACAGCGCAATGTTATGCACAGTCAGACACATGCATTGCAGAGTTGTGTAAGTGTCTTCCTTATGACCTACAGAGGGCGTACTTTGACTGTTGTGAAACATGCTGCATTCAGCGTCCCCTCGTTAGCTTCCTATTTGAATTTCTTAGAGTTTCTTAAAGTGGAAATTATGATTTCATAGCACATTATCAGTGCTTCTCTAAATAACTATTATACAAGTTGTTAACGTGTGTTTCCACAAGACATTTGTTAGTATATGTCCTTGCTTTTATTCCTGAAGATATAAAATCACGACGTTTTGGGTGTACGTGAAGGCAGCATTAGGCTCCAACTGCTCTCCATTGCCTCCAGTGTTTGTCACTTACCTGTCATGGCTTCACGTGTGGCTCTCATTCAAGGCGCAAGCAGAGGACTGGGGCTTGAATTTTGCAAACATATCTTAAAAAACAAAAACCCTGCAGCCGTTATAGCGACATGCAGGAACCCGGACGGAGCGACCGAGCTGCGGGCACTGGCAGACCAACACCCGGGCCAAGTGACGGTCCTCAGGCTGGACGTGGGCCGGGAGGAGGACATCCGTGGAGCTGCTGACCGGGTTAAGGAGAGCTTCGGTCGGCTGGATCTGATCGTCAACTCTGCGGCCATGCTTCACCCCTCTGGAAAAGGAGAGACCAGTCTGAGAGAGGTCACTGCCCAGGTAAACAATGAACATATGGGAGTATGGGCTGCTCTCCCTCCCCCATCATACAAAGTGAAATAAAAGTGAGGTTCTGGCTCACGGGATGCATACTAAAAGTGCTTTCAATAACATTTATTATTTTAGATGATCTACTACTCATAACCCGTTCCAAACCTCGTTAACTAATCTCGTAATTTAAGGGAGCCTACCTGTTAGTAGATATATAACAACTCGGGGAAACACAATTATCTTGGGAGAATAGTTAGTATGTCAAATCGGCTTAAATGCAATGTAAACAGCAGGCCATTTAAACTTTTCTGTTAATTTTACCTGCTTTGTATTGTTAATTGACTTTAAAATACACCACAGAAGAGGACAGAAGGAGGCAGTGGCAATGAATGCTGAAAAAATGGATTAGGATTAGATTACAGGTGTTGATGCTTGAGAAGGTTTGAAAGTCATCATACTTTCGCCAACGTTTTTGTTCCAATAGATGTGTTTACTGAGTGGGTTTGATCCCTCTGTTTTAAAAAGTAATTTTTCTATTCCGGTTCTTACACTAAATGTATTCTTACCATCCCATAACCTGTGCCCCGGCTGTGTATATCCAGTGAACCACAGTTACCCATTCACATCCATTCATGCACCATTGATCTGTTTTGATTGACTTTTTTCTCCTTTCAGGGCATCATTGCCACCCTGACGACCAACACAGTGGGTCCCCTGGTCATGGCCAAGTATTTTGCCCCCCTCCTTCAGAAGGGTGGAGGTAGTTTCGGTCAACAGCCTTCTGAGAAAGCCAAGCAGCACAGCGGCATCATCGTCAACATTACCGCCAAAGTGGGATCGATTGGCGACAACGGTGGGTATTGTGCTACTGCTGTGATACTCTGTTGTGTTCATGTTAATGTCGTAAAGTATGATTAATTTATGCTACTCAAATATGTTTTCCCTTCTCCATCCTCAACCCCTTTCCTCCTCTCAGGTCTTGGTGGTTGGTACAGCTACAGAATGTCCAAAGCAGCTCTTAACATGGCGACCAGGAATCTGTCTATAGAGCTGGGACGCAGTCGACCAAAGGTACAGGTTTGAGTGTTGACTGAAAATGTTATATTTTTGTATTTCTGATTTATTAAAACCAAATATCAGTGTCTCTCTTTGAAAACTAGCTGCGAGAACATTGGAAAATGTTGGAAAAGGGGATGCATGATGCCCTTACACATGCATATAGCCTATATATTTCATAGAGTACATTTTTCTTCATATTTATTTTATCAAGAAGTAGGCCTGATATTAAGATCTTGTATTCCAAGAAAGGTGAAAGTACAATACATTTTCACAAGAACACAACAGCAAAAAAGAAACCAAACTATACAACAACAAGGAATATAAACAGTTTCAAGAATCATGTACCAATATCAGATAATACATCTTTTAAGGTTTCATAGCACTTGAAACCAGTTCTGAATTTAGATGTATTGTTTACTGGGTCTTGTTCTGTAATCACTATAATGAAATGTATATGTGAGGAAGTTTGGAAGCTTCAATAATCTAACATGAGATAAATTGTGTCTGTTTTTTTCCAGGTGGTGTGTGTGTGCTTACATCCAGGAACAGTCAACACAGACCTCTCCCGGCCATATCACAGGAATGTACCAAAAGAGAAGTTGTTTAGCACCGAACAATCTGTAAGCGCTCTGATGAACATCATAGAGACACTGAGTATTGAGAAGACTGGAAAGGCGTACAACTGGGACGGGACTGAACTTCCTTGGTAGAAACAGTAGATGGACAAAGAGAGATTAATTGTTTTACCTCTCTTCTTGGTGCTAAATCTCTGTGCTTTCAAGACTGTGCAACAAGCTGAACTTATAAGGACATTCCTAGTGGAATGAAAGACAACCTCTTTTAACTTCCTCAGAACCAGACAAAGTGCTTAAATCATCTTTAATATTATCCTGTTCATGATGTGGATTTGAAACAATATGTATTAATGATGTAATGTAGCACAGCAAGTTTCTCCCTGTTTCAAGTCTTTGATTTATGCTAAGCTAACCACCGCTTACTTGTAACTTGAGATACTGATCCTCTCATCTTACATGCTGCCAGAAAGCAAATAAAAGCATATTCTGAAAAAGGTTGAATTATTTCTCAAGTGTAACATCTAAGGAGTTCCACATATTCTTTGTTGTGTTGCTTGCAATATTTTTGAATACAATCTGATTTTTCTCGTCACATTAGACAGCTGAATTATGTGTCACATGATCAAATCTTCAGTGTTTGGTTTGAGTAAAAGACATAAGCAATTACCCACAATCATTGCCCAAGTAGCAACTGTGTGGGACACAGAGGGAACAGCTATGCGATCAATGTGTGTGATTCTTTTAGTGGGTTTTAAATGATTTCCATTTGATTTTCCTCTAATTCTAAAATAGCATTTGTGTCCTTTGATATCAAATGTGGGATTGCATTTAGCCTTGCAGGCCTTTTATTAAGTGAGTCAAATCACAACAATGAAGAAAAACAACGTATTTTTTCATTAACTATATGTCTTTGGATAACTTAGGAAAAAAGAAAGCCCATATCACTGGAATTTGTCCTTTTTTAAATAAAGAAGAGTTATTTTTCAGTCATGAAAACAGGTAATATAACATGTTTCCTGTAGATACGTGCTTTCTGGAGCATACAAACATTGCATCCTTATGTGCAAAAGAAGAGGAGAGATTTTAGTGACAATAAAAGGTTGACCAGATTCATACCAACATTAGCCTACCAGATTAATTGATTTTAGTATTATGATAGGCATATGGTGCAAAAATTATTATAAAAGTAGCCTATTTATTAAACTATTACAAAGAAGAATAACATTTATTTAAATTACTCAGTAATCAGAAAAGTATCTTACAACACAGACAATTACTTGTAACCAGAAGATGGCAGCATTGCAAGAGTCCATTGCTATTCACAATGTGCATTCATGCCTTTTAGTGTCAGATTCTGACATTATAGGAATTCAGTCTTCATTACAGAATATTTTCCAGTAATTGATAATGTTTGCTGAAGTGGAAACAGTAATGCATACAATGATAGTTAATTAGTGATTGAGATTAGGTCTCGTCAATGGTCCTAGTTTATTTATCAAGCTGAAATTGTTGTTGTTTGATCTTTGTATCTTCACTGTGCTTCATCCAATGCTCTGTTGATATCAGGTATCTCCTAAATAATTATATCAAGTGTGTCCTTTTAATAAAATCTTATTCTCGGTGGGACTTAAAAAAAGTATTTGTATTTGCTATGTATGTAATTAAATCAAATTATATTTTATTTTTAATTTAATTGTGGTCAAGATGCCATATTATAGCCTACGGAAACCAGAAAGCTACAACAATTTAAAATGATTTGCAGGATGACGATCCTGCAGAGCAGAAAGACAAATAAAGACATAGACGAGGTTACAAAAGTTCATTTTGGTGACCTCATTTTGACAGGCAGCTTTGTGAGCAAATAATAAAGCTGATGGGAGTGAACAGCAAGCACCGACTTTAATAAATAAAGAGACCACAGCTGCACGAATCTGTACTGTGTAGGCTATCTTATACTTTGTTTAATAAATCCAGCAGGGATGCGACCGAACTTCACTGCTGTTATGTTGTGTAGACAATGTTGTAGACATTTATAGACGAGTGCTCTCTTGCATATCTTTGTGTTTAAAGATACAATTACGGTGTAATGTAACGGTGTTTTGCAGAGACAAGAGAAAACCGGTCGGAGGAGGTAAACGGGTTCTCTGCTGGCTTGAGGAGCTGGTGTGACGTCACTCACTCACACAATATACCGGCTACTGCTGCGCCTACCAGCGGATCTGAATGTGGGGAAATGACCGAGAGTGACCTCAGAGGAAACACTGTATTTTAGCGTCCGTTCGCCTTATCATTTTATACTTCATTCAGAGCAGTAATGAACGTCACATTTTTGCGTTATATCACTGTGTGAAATACGTTGCATTAGTGGAAGAATTCGTTAGCTGCCGTGTCACTAACTTGAAGACAGCGGGGGCTAACACAGGCTAAGCTAAGCTACGGTAGCCGGGATTGTCAACGCTAGCGGCGGGTCTTGTACATTTGTTTTCCTCCCTGCAGATGCTAGGCTAGGCTAGCTGCTGCCATGGATAAAGCCAAGTCAATGATGGACAAGAAAGGCGCGTCGGGGCCCTTTCATGTCACCAACGGACAGGCATTTCACGCTAACGGTAGCTGCTGCAGTGGCTCCACATTCAGCTCCAGCTCCAGCTCTGGACCCAACAGCAGCTCCAGCCCCAGCCAGCAGCAGCAGCAGCAGCAGCAGCAGCTTTGAGGCCAGCATGCACCACCTGCACCGCGGGGAAGATGCGGAGTGCAACGGGTCCCCGGCGAAGAGATGCAGGCTACGGAAAAGGACAGAGTCGATGAGACGTAGCAGACCCCGTAAGTGTCAAACAGTTTGGGGACATTTGACAATTATTATTTTTGCATGTTCTGAAATTTTTTCTGGTGGTGGAAGGAAGCGGTGGTGTGTCTTATTTCGTTGTGTATATGCTGCAACCATGGACTGTGTAACACTTTACTTCAGCAGGGATTTGCACAACTATTCCCTTTTACAACAAGAGAGCAACAACCTTTGATTCTTCTTTTACTCCCCTTTTTATTTCATTGTTCTTTGTGTTTTGAGATGACCATATTGTCCTCTCATGACTCCCTTTTTTCCATCATGTTATATGGTTAGGAGATTGATTTGTCCAATCTACAAGCCTGCTGTCGTCAGGGAGACCCCCTTTTGTTATTATGAACCTTCAGTTTGCATTTCTTACGCTGTGATTGGTTGGTCGCCCGCTGGTGAAAAAGCTCCTGATAAGTGGGACTGGCTTGCTTCAGCCAATCGGCACTTGCCTCTTGTCTTCAGGAGGCAGAAGGACCCCACCCCCTTATTTACTGAGTATTCCGGATGATGTGAGTAAAGATCATCCGGGAAAACTTGGCAGTTTCTGCGCAGAATGTAGAAAAGTGTAATTTCTTAAGGGTGTGACGCCTCTTTAAATACCCAATACCGACTTACACCTTCTAAGCTTTTAAGCGACACTTTGCTTTATTTCGTTTTTGATTTGTTTTTTTGTATACACCTGTGAGCCGATATTTTGCCTCACTATGAAGCTTATAAGTGAAAAGAAACCTGGTAAGTGTGAGTTGGTTTTTATTCAATTGTATCGAGAACAGTGGTGGAGAAAGTATTCACATGTTTTGGTTAAGTTAAAGTAGAAATACCACAGTGCACACATCTTCTGTTAAAAGTGAAATTCCTGCCTTGTCATGTTACTTGTTATGTAAAAACTACAAAACGATTAGCATCAAAATATACTTAAACTACATGTTGTACAATTAATCATTAACAGAATGGTATACTTCACAGTAATTGACTGAATATGATTTTACTGAATGATCATTACTGATGCATTTATGTGAACATTGATTTAATATTTATATCTGGTAAGGGTTTTGCTAATTTAATCACATTTATTGCTCATCATTAAAAAAAATGTAATTTGTTGTATTGATCTCAGTTTGCAAAGTAACAAGGAACCAAAGTCAACAGTAAATGTAGACGATTAAAGTACACTATTTGCCTTTATAATTGTAGTGTCGTAAAAGTAAACAGAAGCATAGAATACTTAAGTGAAGTGCAAATACCTTTTTTAAAAGTGTATGCTAGTAGGCTACATTAATTACTAAATATATAGTGTTATTGATGTTCCACAACTGATTGAAAGTCTAGGTATTAAAACGGAGAAATAATTAAAATGTCTCTTCTTTTATTGTCTTTAATGTCTTAAGTTCTTTTGCAGGCAGCTGATTAGTGTTTATGGCTGGGAATGTCAGTGTTCCTCATGGCCTGTTTTTCATGGCTGTTCGGTCAAAGTCCTAGGGTTTGTTGTGGCTGTCATGGTAAAACTCATGTTGTTAAAATGTCTGCAGAGAAACCAGCTGCAAGTCTAGTGGCCTTGTTGCTAAGTAATCCCATCAGCATTCCTAAATAAATCTATCCGTAATTGTTCTAGGGAGAGACTGAGAAAGAGAGGGCAGAGAGGAGACATCCTTTTCAGTTTCTGCTTTCAAGGAAATTTACGTAACTGCCATGGTCTCCTGTGAGAAGCCTGCATAATGCAGTATTAATCCGAATCTGAGCTTGCCAATAGTTAACTAAGATGTTATAGTGTCATCCTAAACGATCATGTTTTTGCAAAATTTTATATATAGTAACATCGATATTGTGATAATGTTGTGGTATTTGCTGCATACATCAATAACTGCATGTCACCTACACATACTCAGAAGCATTATTCATTTATTATGTTGCTCCAACTAAAAGGTTGAATGACTATATATTGCATTTCTACTGATCCTCCTCTTTAGATTGAATCCTTTCTAATTTTGTTAAGTGTATGTTTACCGACAGCACTTAATCTTAGTCTGACCAGAGGCCTGTACTACGAAGCCGGTTTTTGCTTAGCGAGCTAACTTCAGGGAAAACTCTGGGTTTCCGGTCCTACGACGCTGGTTCACTTCTCAGCGGGCTAGATCTCCACGGTAACTTATGCTGATTGGCTAACCTGCTCCGGAGCAGGTTAGGTTCCAGGATAAGAGATCAACTCAGTGAAAGCACCGCCTGCTGACCAATCAGAGCTCAGTGTGCGGAGTTTAAAGCTATCAAGTCATATTACAGGATAAAGGAAATGCCGTTGCAGGAAAGACGGCCGGCAAAAATCACCGATTGTGAACGTGAAAATGAATAGAATATCACCTCCCATCTTCAGAGCAATCTGACTAATATAACATTAGCGTTAAGAAAGCTTACTTAAATATCTGCCACAACATAAGTAACCGGATCAAAGCAACATTACGTACAGTCCGCGGCACTGTGAGTGCAGACTTCGATGTGTCCCATTATCATTCATATCACATGATATCACATCATAATGTATCATATATGTGACCCGCTCTATCGAAATCAGTCGGAAGTCGCAACGGCTCATTTCAAAATAAACGTGGATTTGCATA
>NW_011370171.1:466633-475912 GCF_000735185.1 Notothenia coriiceps
AACTGCACTTGACATGGACAAACGGCCATTGTATTTTGACAGAGCTGGCAAGGGTTCCCATGGAGGTTTCTATTGTGTGTGTGTGTGTGTGTGTGTGTGTGTGTGTGTGTGTGTGTGTGTGTGTGTGTGTGTGTGTGTGTGTGTGTGTGTGTGTGTGTGTTTGTATGTGTGGGTCTGATGGTTGTAACCAGATCCACAGTGGAGGAGCTAGTCAAAGGTGTGTCCCTCAAACATCTTATTGGTTCCTTGATGAGTGTAACCCTCCTCCCACCCCCATTTCACCTGCCACCACTCGCTCTACGTCTTCTCCCCACTCAACGTTCCTCAGATCGAAACTTACAGTCTGACAGATGCTTTTTTTTGGCTCTGTTTGTGCAAGAGGGAAGATGTGTGTGTGTGTGTGTGTGTGTGTGTGTGTGTGTGTGTGTGTGTGTGTGTGTTTGTCTGGTGGTTAGGGAAGATAACACAGTTTCACATCCAATTAAATGATCATCCAAACAAAGTAAAACATCCCACGGGTGCTTTGAATTTTAGTTATGGAACTTATGTCAACAGATTATTCATAATTGTATTATATGAGTTGAACCTAATATGTTTTATTTAAACTTCATTGCATTGCTCTCAACTACCCTAAAAATTGTAATGTGTGGACATAATACACTTAATTAAAGTCAATATTTAACTTTCTTCATTGTAATAATAGTCTAAGTTGCGGTACTTTAACTAATTTGATGCTGATATTTTACACTATTGGATGCCAGACGTATACTAGTTGTAACAAAGTCTTCACTCCAGTATTTCTACTTTTAAAACAAAGATCTGAGCACTTCTTCCACCACTGACTTGATCACATCAGAAGAAAAGAAGGTCACTTTGATAAGACGTCTCGGGGACCTTTAGCTTTTTGGCGACAGAGAAGCGTCTTCAGACACTTCAGTGACCTCTAACAGATGGACAGGTTGACTCAGGGTGTGTCAGCATCTTCAGAACAAAGCATGCTTCCCACTCTGAAGGAGAAACCCTCCATTTGGACCACATGAAAGCTGCTCTGACAGAACGACTCACTTTACAATATTACAATTCGGTTGTACCTTTAAAGGGTTAGTTAGCTAAGTGTGTCATTGGCACAAATCTCAAGATACAAGAAAAGCAGCCGTCATTGAGGCTGTGATTTCATGCTGGTAAAATAGTGAACACACACACATGCATTGAAGTGAATGAGACATTATTTACCATTAGGATTAAGTGTAATTTGAGCCAAAGCTTGTTTGCAGTACTCTCTCATTTGAGAACGCTGTACTCAAAGCCACATCTAGAAAAAAAAAGACTAAAAGCTTTGAATCACAGTGTCGTGTGCCTATATTTTATTACTGTGTCCTTAAAGATTTCTTGTTTTATATTTTATGTATGCACCATGACATCAAGTCAAATGTGTGAACCTACCTGGCAATAAACCTGTTTCTGTTTCTGATTGTTTTAAAATCTGTCAATACATTGTTCGAAATTAACATTTAAATGGTTTCCACGTTTGTTTTCTGAGATACAAATAAAAACATCAGTCTGCATGTTGTGACTTGTTTTGTGACACTGCAGCAGTCTAAATTATATTGAATTGAGAAAGAGCTTTAAAAATGACTAAGAGTCGTCTTTTGTTTTGTGCAAAGTTTTAATCCCTCTGCCTGAAAACTATGACATTATGTTTTGACGGTTAGACATCAGACTAACAAATCAAATCAAGCTTTATTTATTTAGCACTTGTCATACACAAAAGGTAACACAAAATAAAAACAATACTAATTCCCCTTCCTAGGTAATCAGGGAACTTATGTGTAACTTCCCTTATTTATTATTATTATTATTTAAAACACTTAATAACAAGAGAAGTCAGTGAGCACGGGACTGAATAAAACAAGAAAATTAAATTGTCTATTCTGTTTTACTTGTACTTGTTTTTTTACTTGTTCTGGTTTTATACTGTGTGATTTTTGGTATGTTTGTTTATTTGTTTATTTGACTGTACAGCACTTTGGTCTGGAGGTTTTAAAGTGCATTATAAATAAAGCTGTATTGTATTGTAAGAATAAAATATGAAATATTATTAAAAAAACCCAATAAAAAACCTGGGTCTTGGGTTAGCTCATAACACACCGCTCAAAAACGTATTCATAGCTGATTCATATGTTACATCTGAAAACAAACCCTAAATGAGATTGGAACTTTAGGAACGACTAGTTTGCATTTGTAGTAATATCATCCCTGTGTTTTTTATATTGTAAACTGTATTTAAATTATGTGCGGGCATGTATGCATGTTGGTATGGATGTGTGAGCATATGTTTATGTTGTGTATATGTTTATATAGATATTTATTCGTTTTATGTGGAAATGCACTGCAAGGATTGCTTTTTTAAATTTCGTTGTACCTGGTGCGATGAAGAATAAAGGAACTCTATTCTATTCTATTCAAATTTCAATGAGAAAATAGACAACAAGGGTGGTTTGTTGTTCGCTGGTTAAATTGTTTATTTTCAGTTGTCAGGTGGAAAACTACAGGAGTACAGGAGATAAAACTAATCGGAGCCACCCTCACTCTCTTTGCTGGCTCCTGTGTTTGACTCCATTTCATCCATTTGTGTGTTTTATTTAAGCCTTTAAGTTGACTTAGTAGGAATGCAGTTCAACAGGTTTCCATACAAACACATTGTCAAAAATAAACCTAAACTCAGCTGTCCAATTATCTGATAAGTTAAAAGGTTTAGTTTGGTTTAAAATACCGTAAACAAGAAAAATACTTTTTTTAAAGTTCATTTTTTAATCCATGAACATCAAAAATAAACAGATTCAGATTTAGATTACACAGTTTGGCTGCTGGATGCTAATATCTCCCAGGCGATGGGTGTATTGAATAAAAGCCTCTTTCCGACATGAACCTTACTGGATAAATGTGGATTAATGTCAAGGCTTCATGAGCACGTCCAAATACACACACAGAGAGAGAGAATTAATGATTTATTGCTTCCCTTTCAATAACATCCTCACTGTATTAAATTACGCACGCATCATCTGCATTGCTCGAACATCCGTATAACAAACTATGAAACACTATGAATGAGCCAATGTTATAATGTTAGGGAAGAAAACAATTGAAACACCAACCCTTACATTTGTTTCCATCTGAATTGCAAACCATAGTGCTGACAAACAGAGGTTGCCATAGCAATAGTAAAACAGGTTTTAGTAATGTAACTTAATCGCAGGCGAATACTACATAATATCCTTGTCTGTTAGCCTCGTGACGACGCAACAATATTTGGATCAATATGCATTTTTTTTAACAATGCTCTATATCTGGGTCTAAACAGTTACATTTAAAAAAAATCTAAATTCAGCACAAAACATCAAACACTGCACATCACAACAAAGCATTTTCCTCACTTTTAAAGAGGATCATCTTTATTCTGAGTGAGGAAACTGACATGATATTCAAATACAATTAAATAAAAACTAATTAGGACAACATGTTGTGATTACAGTGTCTATGCCTGTATGTGTTAACCACGGCTGTATTCAATTGAGATTACCTGCAACTGCTTTTATATGCCACGGTGATTCATTTGTTGCTTCACAAACACTTTTTGTGTGTGCATGTAAACAGGTGCCACCTACACACACATACCCACCCNGGTGGGGGGGGATGATGGCCTTAAAAAGACAGAAATAAATAGGTTTCACATATCATTCTACAGGACCTCATACACACACTCACACAGTGTTTGGGACTATGGCTTCCACCACCGTGGGCGATGTTCTGCCTACAGGCGGCAGGGTCTTTACATCCATCCCCGACCTGTTCTTCATCCCTGAGTTTGTGAGTTTCCTATTTGATCATTGCAGAAGAATATATCTTTTTATGGCGGGGGGGCGGGGGTAGCCTCTTTTACCTTAGACTTTCTACCTATCTGTGTGGTAGACTTAGTTACAGGGGTGGATGAATTACTCAGTTCCTTTAATTGGGTAAAAGCTTTAATTGGTAACAGTGTAAAAATAATCAAGTAAAATGATTGTATTCAAAATGTTACTTAGGCAATAGTACAGTAATATTATTAGCAAAAGACTCTTAAAACATAAAAAGCAAAGGTATATTCTCTTCAAAAGTGTTATATTTTGATGGATATGATGTACTTTTTTGCCACGAATAAATTAATATAACAGTTTTAAATGTTGTAGTTAGGGCAATATAGGTACTTGGTTGTAAAATACTGGAACATATAGTGTAAGATAATGGGTTTTTTTATGTAAAAGGAAACTAAATATGAAAGAAATGTAATGAAGTAGAAGTAAAAAGTTGTGGAAAATGGAAATACTAAAATAATGTATACCACAAATGTGTACTCAAGTAAATTATTCGAGAGAGTATACTCTGTTTTATTCCATCACCCATGTCTTTATTTATCTGTTTGCACATTTTCTCTATACATTACATATCACTTGTCGACTTACATACTCAATACTGTGGGCAATCTCCACAGGAGCAATTTGGGGTGGATTGTCTTGCCCAGGGACACATCGACATGCTGACTGCAGTGGGGTTTGAACCTGTGCTCCCTTGATCCAAACACCAGCACTCTATCCACTACGCCACACGCCGCCATTACTATACCATTCTTAATTCGGCTCATCACCATTTTATTATTACTTGCCGCCCTTTCTGCCCCCCCGCCCTCTCAAGAATCTGTGATGTCTTGTTTTGGTCATCAGTGTTTAAAGAGTTGAGCAAACAGAGAAGAGTCACCAGCAAAACGAACTGTGAAGATTAGAGGATTTAAGAGGTTTGGTGTTGCTCAACATTTAACAAGCTGAGAGAAGCCGATAAAACCGGTTTTTGAGAGCCATGTTATTGAATAAACAGTTTTATACTGATTATTGCATTTACATGGCACAGAGTCTATCAACTCTTGGCAACCAGTTGGGATGGTCCTTACATTTGTTTCCATCGGAATTGAAAACCATAGTGCTGACAAACAGAGGTTGCCATAGCAACAGTAAAACAGGTTTTAGAAAAATAGGTTAAGTAACTCAATGTAACTTAATCGCAGACTATAATATGTATGGATGATGAATACTATATAATATCCTTTTCTGTTAGCCTCGTGACGATGCAACAATATCTGGATTTTTTTTTAACAATGCTTTATATCTGGGTCTGAACAGTTACATTATAATAATTCAGCACAAAACATCAAACACTGCACGTCACAACAAAGCTTCGTCCTGACTTTTAAAGAGGATCGTCTTTATTCTGCAGGAACAATACAACAACAACAAAATGTTGAAAATCCAAACCATTAAAGGTTATAAAGGTTACACTTCCAAAGCTGATGCTATAACCTCTTTTTAAACGTATCTTTCTTTAATTCCTTTCTGTCAAGATCTTTTAACATTTGATAAATACTGAATACTGCTTTTATTCCAGCTTTTCACAGCCGTTTGGAATGGCACAATATGTCTATAAAGTGTTGCAATGATCATGAAATAGTAGTCATCCACTTTTCAAGAAGTTCAGTTAGTCGTGGCTTACAAACAGCTCAAAATTGTTTGGGTTGGGCTTTTCAAGCTTTTGTTTTGCATTCAAAAGTCAATAAGTGACATGAAGTTGCTTAGAAACTCTTAAAACCTGCCATTCCCTAAATGTGTCATAAGGTGTGACTGTCCTTTGTGGATTAACATGAGTTAAGACTCATTGCAATTTCTGTTCAGGGAACTGAAGATTACATCTGTGTGAGGAGGTGGAAAACCAGCTTTAATTGCAGAGGGAGGTGTAAATCTAAACCAACCATCCACTCACATGGTTAACTCTGGTATTTTTTTTGGCTGCTGTCCAGTGCACCTTTTCATGAAATAACCTGCTGCTCAGGTATGGAAAGGTACTACTGATAATGTTTGGGGTTGGCGCGGTAAAGTAACCCATCCCGGATAAAAAAAGGATGGGAAGGATATACCTGACAGAGGGCGTTTTGAAGAAGCTGTCTGTTTCATTTTCACGGAAAGGAAACAGATGGAGCAATTTCAAGCAAAGAAAACCAGCCAGAGGATATTGACGAAATATGAGGCATCCACACTCGGAACCCTATGCCTTCAGCATATATATATTTTTTATTATTTGAAATGTTGTGTGCTAGATGAGTATATTAATGTCTAACACTAGGAACATAGACAATACATGTATGTGTAGTTTGCAGTAGTTTTAAATAAGCCTTGAAGCTGAGGTAAGGTCATATGGGCTCCTGTAGGTTAGGTTCAACCGATTTATACTGCTTTTCATTACTTCATTATAGGTCTCAAATATATACAAAACATGTCTCTGAAGTGTTTGGCTGAAATACCAAACAGATCATTGTAGCATCCCATGATCAGCCCTGTTTCAAAAGTGCTGATTCTCTGTCTGTTACTTTAGATCAGGGGTGTCAAACTCAATTTCATCTCGGGCCACATTAACATCATGGTTGCACTCAAAGGGACAGTTTTATATACAAGACTATAAAAAAATACATATATAAAAATGTAATATATATAAAATAATGTATTATATTACATTATTGCCTCTGCATTGGATTATCAGGGTAATAACTTCATAAGTCTCTTCAGTGAGAATGTCAAAATGATTTAAAAAGAAAAGCCAAATTCTGGAAAAAAAGTCAAAATCAAAAAAAAAAATGACATTTTGAAAAAAAATGAATATTTTTAGGGAAAAAAGGCAAATTCTGAGAAAAATGTCAAATTTGAGAGGCATTGTGCTACATGTAGTTTATGGGCAACATGCTTCTGTAAATCGCCATGTAACCTTATAATAAACATATTATATTATTTGCAAGCTCTAGCACATAAAATTAAGTCCTTGAGTTTGAAACCCCTACTTTAGATGAAAATAAAGAGCCACTCCCCACGCCCCCTCCTAGGAGGAGATGCAGGTGATAAGGTGGGTGGGGGGGTTACCTTGGTTGGTGATCAGTGTTGGGTGTAACGCGTTACAAAAGTAACGGAGTTACAGTAATGTATTACTTTTTGCTGTAACGAAGTAATGTAACGCATTACCAATGACATTTGTGGAATATACTACCCGTTACAATTCTCAGTAACGCAGTTACAACACATTTTAACCTGAAAAAAAAAATGAAATGGTGTTTTGTTTTTTAAGAATGTACTAACATCGCGAGACATTCCGACACCAGAGAAAAATTGTGCGGGTAGATTAGTAAACCTGGTGTTTACCCTTCGTGCTCATCATTATTGCGCAATCTATGCCTGTGAGCGTGCTGCGCGAGCCGAGATGATGTGTGTGTGCGTAGTTGAACCTTTTCATATTTAAGTTTGTAGCAAGTACAGGGATGCTGCTGTGTGTGTGTTTGAGTGTGTTTGAGGGTGTGTGTGTGTGTGTGTGTGTGTGTGTGTGTGTGTGTGTGTGTGTGTGTGTGTGTGTGTGTGTGTGCGTGCGCGTGCGCATGTATTACATTTAGGAAGTAACACTATTGGTGATTGGCTAATGGTTACACAAGCGAAAAAATCGTTATGACACCATAAAGTGACACACGTCACACGTGTTTATGTATAAAAGTGGATTTTGCATAATAACTGACCTTTAAAGAGATACTCCACTGAACATCTACTTGACCCTAAAATGCTCACAACTTGGAAGCACAAAGGACTCTAAAAAAGTATTTTAGACAGCTTGGATTCATCCTTGAAATGGATGAATTAAAGGGGACCTATCATGCTAAATGCACTTTTGTATATGTCTCTTTTATAGATGAATATGTGTCCCCGGTGTGTCAGGGAACTCTCCAAGTGTCAGAAAACACAACCCTCTCTCTTTTCCTCCTTACCCAAATCTCTAAAAACGGGGCTGCAACGGATCTGATACAGACTGATACAGATTTGAAAATTCAACTGACGTCAGAACGAGCAGCTCCCGCCTATATCGGTGTCAATTCTCTCAGCGCTGAATGTAAGATCGAGACGAGAGCGCGCCATTGATTCACTCTCACACTACACAAATTACCCAACCTACATCAGCACAAATACAGTACTCTGAGAGCATAGGAGCACAGAGACTCAGGCCCATTGGCACGCCTTCACAGAACAGCCGCATGCGAACAACGCTGTAAGTCACATATGCCCAGGCATGTAAGCTGCGCTGTAGTTCTCAAACGCTACAACAGTCATGGACAGAAAGAAGACGTTTCCGCAGCATGTTCGACCATTGTGCTCTTTTGTTACTATTCTCCACGGTATAGAATCATTTATCTTCTGCTCGTCTCCACAGAGGCAACCATTCGCACGTGTGGCCTCTGCTGCTGCGTGTAACTTTCTAGAATGTGGCAATGACCCAATACCACCGTTCGATGCAAGCACGTAATTCTCTACCGGTTACGGCCCGTCTCACACTAACAGTCATACAAATAAATCCTTGATGCTGGCGTGTCATGAAGCTAGCCGATATTTTTGCGGAGCAACGGAGCGCACCAACAACCAATCATCGCAATGAAGTCTCCCGCACACACGAATACATACAAAGCAATAGACCAATGTTAAAACGAAGTAAACTGGATATAAACTCTCCAACAGGCGATAAACCTACCAGTTTAACCCACTGTCTCTGCCACCTCCCTCCCATGCCTGGTTCCTTCGGTTTGTTATCCCGGTAAATAGTACCTGGTTGTAAAAGGAACCGGGTGATTTGCTACCGTAAAATCTTGTTTGGAATATGAGGAAATTAACTGCGGTCTGGCTCTCCCAGCTGGCACGCGGTTTGATTGGGCTGCGCTTGCACTGGCGGGATTCTGCATAAACGGGATTGATTGGCTGATGCCAAGCCACGAGCCGATAGATGCTCGTGATGCTTGTAAAGCATGCCATGCTCCCCACAGTGCCGGTCAAAGGTCTTCTTTGTTATTTATTGAGCTTAAATAAATGAATAATGACTATTATAATCATATAAGAATAAAACACGGAGGAAGGAGATCTCTTTTTCTCCCCCTCTCCTGATAGCCCAGCAGCTGATCTCAAAGCACCCCTCCCCTCTCCTGCAGGGGGCGTGGCCAGCCCTGCAGCTCATTTGCTACGTCCTCACAGAATCAGCCCCTGCAAAAACAGCGCTGGAGAAGAGCAAATAGAGCGAAATGAGGCATGGCTAAAATGCAGGACCGTTTGGTATTTGTTCAGTAAAAGCTGACGTGACTCTTGAGAACAATAATGTTCTGAATTATAAGGTGGGGTAGGTCAT
>NW_011370171.1:475957-485438 GCF_000735185.1 Notothenia coriiceps
AAGTTACTTTAGCGGGCCGGCACTCAGATGATTGGTCCGATGCTTTTTACACTGCCACGGTTCCCACAGATGAATTTTCTTTATGGATTTTTTGTCAAAGCACTTAAGATATTCATTGCTATCGGGATGTTAAGAGCATTCCATGGAATATAACAAAAGTGTATCTCGAGCCAGTTTCTCAAACTTACCTACCCCACCTTTAAAGTACCTGCATTTACTTAAACCCACCTCCCAGCAGCTCCACCTCGCCATGTCTCAGCCCAGTCAAATACATGGAGAATCATTTAAAACCCTTTAGGACCTATTTATTTAAATAAGGGCTTTTCAAGTATTCATACTGTGGAGTAACCTTGTTTAACTATTGATAGAGTGATTAACAGACGTCTCTTTCCCAATGTCAGTCAATGAGGAAAAAAAGTCTTGTTGGGCCCAGTGGCGTTACGTGACTGACAAGCGATAGTTCAACCGTTTAGACAAAAAAAGGTTGCTTCAATGCATCCTTTATTTCCTGGTTTAGGAACAGACTTTGAATTCCAATGGCAACCAATAGTAACGTTGAATATGTTTTTAAAAAAAGCCACAAAACAAGCCACTCCACCAACAACGCACTAACCAATCACTGATCTATACAGTATGTTCCAAAGTAATTTCTACACATAGAAGAAGCAAATGAAGCTATTAATTGCCAATGCAAGGGTTTTCAGAGCATATAAACAATAGTATGAACATAAGAAATGAATCATGCTGCAGGAGGGATTTAAGAGTTTTTTTTTCTCATTTTAGAGTATTTTATACTTCAGAGGAAGTTTTTTAGTGGCGATTTAATAAGCTGGAGGCCAATTCCCTTTGACCTGGAAAAGAGTAAATATGAATACATAAAGCATTACTTTCAAAGTTGAAAGCACATTTTAAAACTATAAAGAAAAGGAAAAGCTTTATACATCCACATACATATTTCAAAGCTTTCCCCTAATGTTAATTGGACAAACTCTATTTAAACCATTATAACTTATTTTCAATTATATTCAAGATTGCAAAGTTTCAAAAATAACTTTCAAGCGTAACGTTAAACATCGAGAAATGTTCCCATCACGTCTCGTTTGGAAAAAATCAGTCAGTTAAGCAGCATTCAGTTTCAATACGGAAAGTGTTAGGAAAGATATCACTCGACTCGTCACCGGCTTGGTCTTCAATATCAAGATACATGTATTTATTATCCTTGCAAGAATGGAAGTAGTCATCACATAGAGAGCTGCGTGGGACAAATAGTTCCCAGAGTAGAGTCCTTGATATGCTTATATACAAGAGAGGGTGTTACAGCCAAAAAGATGGAAGAATACTGGTTCAAAGCAGTATTCTGGCCTTAGTTCAGATTAGCTAAGGCCTGCGTAAGCAATAAACATGACAGTCATATGTCTATCTCCATAGAGGCTGAATCATCATGTTAATCGTTGTCACAGAGCCATCAAATTCCTAAAACAGTGTGTCCTGGCGCTCTTCTATGTAATAATACATCCTGTCATGTACACAGCTACGTAGGGCCTTTGTTATCATGTGCTACTCTGATATTAGAAGAAAACATTCAGTCCTTTCCCAACAGAAAGGAAAACATGTCTTTGTGACTTTGGGGTTAGAGGGAGCATCTGGGGTGTAGTTCAGAGTTTTTTGTCATAAATGAATGCATTATCGTAGATAAATATTTGCTCCACCTGCAGTTGACTCAGGGCTTGGCACACTCTTTGGATGTGGTCATCATTAGTCTTTTCTATATGTAGTCTTATCGTGTTTACACTTCACACAGCTGAATGACAGCCTAGTTTCTCTGCATATGTGGGTTAAAAAAAACAAAAACGTTTCTCTTCTCCAACTTTTATTTCACCTTTTATGAGTTGAGTTTGAGTTCAATGGTTAAATAAGCTATGCTCCAGTGAAGGAGACTGAATGATTGTATTATAAATGTTACAACACCAAATGAATTGGTGTTAACTTAACAGTTAGACCGTTAAAGGTGTGTCAGTTGTTGAATTGCTAAATTCTAATGTTGTGCATTTCTATGCTTGCTAATAGAGACCTGTATTTCATTTTTGTTTTAAACAATTGGTTTGGCATCCGTTGGGTCAACTAGTGGCGCACGACATGTCTTGTGAATTCTTCGGCCGAAGCTCCAAATAAACCATCAGTGTTTGCCATCAAAGTTCCTGCTCTCCTCGTGTCTCTCTAAGTTTCGTCTCCATTGCTTCATAAGTTTCCATCACAAGTCCCTGTTGTAATTGTGCCACAAAATCATTCATTTTTATTGCAAAATAATAGATAAAGTACGATGGCCAACACGCCTCATGGCCCAAAACACTTCCATTATGAGTAACAATCAACAACTTACTGAAACATGCCCAGTTCTACTAAAAGCGCTGCATAAATGAAATGCTTCAAATAAAAAATGCGGAATGAATCTCAAAACACAACAGAAATGGGGACACTAAAAAGTAAGGCACACAGCTGGGACTGTAGTGCTTGTTGATGGTCGGGGACAATAACATTTTCCTCTTTTCATGGAACAAATGAGTTTCATGGCTGTGAAACACTCTTTTGAGCTTAATGTTTGTCAAAGGAGAAGAGACAGACTGCAGAAATAGTGTATCTATTTGTGTGTGTGTGTGTGTGTGTGTGTGTGTGTGTGTGTTTGTGTGTGTGTGTCTGTGTCGGGCAATCACATTGCAGTCAAGTTGTATTTAAGCAATAAATAATACATTTTTAAAGTAGAAACAGTTCTTTTAGTGATAAACAGACAGATCATTTCCACCTAAATCGAGAACTTAAAAATGGGTTCAGATATTTGTTTCGCTCTCAGGCCCACACAACATTACTGTTTTGGTTCTTTATTACTGACAGACACGACTCCAAAAGTAAGATATTGTGCTACATAACGCATGGAAGTATAAAACTGTTTGCTTTACCAACTTCAAAGCTTACAATACGTCAATGTTGTGTTAAAATGATGTTTCTGCTGCCCCCAAGTGGCCAAAAAATATTTAGTTTTTGATCCTTTTCTTTATTTGCATTTTTTTTATTTGCATTTTAATAAAATATTCACAAAGCATACATAACAAAAATAAACACATCTAGGTACATACATTAACTACATAACAGATGACAAGTACGAAAATAAATACTAAAATAATAGTAATAATAATATTACAAATAAAAGAATGGATACACTGTTAATACCCAGGTATATATGAACTATAGGAATGATATTGTTCTATACTTGACCCATTTCCCCCAACTTAGTAAACTCACAATGGAATAACTTAGCAAATGAAATCTATGTAAGGGAGAAAACTGAGCATTAGAAACCAAATGCTAAAAATAATTTAAGGCAATTTTTAAGATGCAACATTGCAACAAGAAAATGTGTTGTGTTACTGTCAAGAACAAAGCTGTAAAATGCCCCCCCCCTTCCTGTGTGACCCTGCAGGTTTTCGGAGGTCTGGTTTGGATGCTGGTGGCATCGACTGAGGTTGTATATAAAAACCCGATGGGCTGGGTGATGTTCGTGTCCGTCTTCTGCTTCGTGATGACGACACTCTGGTTCTTCATCTTCCTCTGTGGAGCCAATCGGAGCAGCAGCTGGCCCACCATGGTTAGACACGCCCACCACCAGCTGATTGGCTAATTCAAACACATGGTGGTTCAAGAGTCTGATAATAAATTAATTAGCATTTTACCTTGTCCTAAAGGCAACGTTATTTTGTGTTTGTGGTTGGATGCCTTAGATAAGATCTGTTTTTAACACGAGCTGAAGAGATTTTTACTTTTTCTTACACAACATAAATCATGTCATTAAGTAAACTCCTAAGTTTCCGAAGCTTCTATGTGTAATTTTAATGGCGGTTGCAAACAAGCAACTAATAAAACGTCATCAGGGCAAACACAAGTCCATCTTTGGTGGTGATGAGTAGCCAATAGACATAGTTACTTTATAGCTTTACGTTAGCCTTTTACTTCTGGCAATTGCATGTATGCCTAACAAATCACAAAGGGGTGTTAATATGTGAAGATTATCCTGCTGAACAAAACATATAAACGTCATAAACATGTGTTTGCCAAAGAGCTTATTTTCTCCAATATTCTGAAATCCAATGAAATAATCCTATTGCTTTTTGTCGAGGGAGCCAATTCAACGCTTACTTCCAGGTCTGTCTAAAAATACGTCATCCCACCGCTCTATAGGCAGTACATAGATGGCCAAAAGTGCAGGTGCTTTAACTGCCACAAAGTTGGAGCACAGCATTCGGACTATTGGAAATGTCCTTTTGTGCTTTAAAACCCTAAATCAGATGGACTTAAACTTTTTTATTTTTCAACAAGATATCAAGCCACAAAATGTGCACAGCCAAATGGTGGTGCTTGCTGTTAAAGGGTTAACTTCATACCTTCATCAACATGTCGCCCAACTTTTTTTTGTCTCTTTTCAGGATGTGGGTTATCATTTTGTTGCGACGGTGTTCTACCTCAGTGCGTCGGTGCCGCTGGCCTGCATCACGGTCCTGCAGGGCCAGGTTTTAGCGCTTGTGTCGGGGTTGAACTCAGATTTTCTCCTTGAAGCTCGCAAGATCTACAAGCTGCACATTGCTGCAGTGGTATGTCAAACAATCAGAAACACACACAAGCACGCATGTCCACACAGCCCGCACACACACACCCGCACACACACGCCCGCCCGCCCGCACACACACACACACACACACACACACACACACACACACACACACACACACAGACTTCTTACATACTTTATACTACACCATTCTGATAACTGCAACTTAACCGTAAAGATACAACTCTGGGGATCATAACATCTTGTCAGCATTTTGTGATGATTCCAACTTTACTTTAGCTTCTTTTTTTTTTTTTAAGTGATAAAGTTTGTGATAATATTAGTTTTTACAAAGTAACTCCATACGTTAGTTGTGTAAATGCTTTATTCCAGTGTCCCTACAGTTTTAAGGTTGGATTTTCAGTATCATATACAATGTATTCTGCTTTTCAGCTTTTCAGTGAAGCTCTTTCTTTAATTGTTTAATCTTTCAATCAATTGGGAAATAATCCACATGCACCTTTATATCTAATCTTTTTATCCATATAGCACCAAAATTCAATTTACATCTCCACTAGAATAAAAAAATACAATATGAGCCTGAAAATGAGCACACTAGGTCCACTTCAAATGCATCTTAGTATATCTTGTTTAAAGGTCCCCTATTATAGCTTTAAATGCAAATGAGCTGCTCAATAGTGCTTTAGGATAAGTTGATTTGACTCTTTTCTGTGTGTGTGTGTGTGTGTGTGTGTGTGTTCCAGGTGATGTCCTATTTGGCCACTCTTTTCTACTTCATGCATACCATTTTCTCTGCCATTCGATGGAAGAGGTCCTAAAGAAACCAAATAACCAGCTGACCTGTCATTGGAGGAAAAACAGAATGACTTTGTTGTTGTTGTTGTTGTGTCTCTTAACTTCAAGGTCAACATGAGTTACTTTAAAAGAAAAACTAAATGCCAAATATCAAATGAAGGAGTGAAAGGTAAACAACCAGAATATTGCTAACTGTTATTTGTTTATTGGTTTCGTCCTGCACAAACATTATTATAAAAAAAATAGAATTACCCTAAAATTCTATAATCAGTATGGCAGCAGTTTCATCAGAGGGTAAAGAAGACTGAAAAGTTAAAATATGTTTGCAAAACAAAAAGATATATTTATAATATATTAGAGAAAAACAGTAGTAGGCCTATAAAGTAAATGTGTGTCAATAACTAATTCAACCACAGATGTAATAACATTTCCAGGAGCAGGATATACATTATGATATTTTTCATCTTCAGAACCCATTTCTTTTCATCGCTCTGCAAAAGTTGAATAAAGTGTCGTTGGCTTTAGGTGGTTTTGCTGTACAGGTAAAATGACCAATGACCCCCCGAACTTATGGTGTAAGACAAAGTATTTGACTTTTCACAATCGTCAGGCAGTAAACATTCCTACAAACTAAACTGTCATTAAAACATTTCATCCACATTTAATAGCAGATCTTAGCACATTTAAAATGCTTAGGACTCCTCAGAGGCTTGTTCTGATAAAAACCTGAAACCTTGTTTTCTCCATGTTTACAATGAGCAAAAGCTTAATGTATAATTGATAAACTCTCCTCCGTAATCCCCTTTTTTTAAATTACATTTTGATACAAGTTTTTTCTTATCTTTCTGTTTGGATATACAGTATGTTCGGATGTTTCCACATGATTTATCATTTCAATTTGAATGAAAATTATTTCACTTTACAGGTGTCTTTCTATGTGAAATCTTTGAAAAATAAATTGATTGGACATTAATCCTAGTTTCCCTGTTTTTCCTTTTAACCTCTCCATGATAAGCAACACATTTTCATTAAATACCATGGGCACCATTACCTTTCTGCTCCATGAAACATCGCTTGAACGTCAAATCAGCCAGCCATCTTTATTTGTATAATATTGAGGAAAAATAGCAAGTGATTACAACATGTTTCAGCCTCAATTTTATCATATTTATGTGCCAGCGTGCAACTCTGAGGGCTCTGAGGACTTCTAATTTTGAATTTTAGATGTATATTTACACTCCAAATGTTACTCTTGCAGGCTTACTACTTTTCAGTATATATTCTTTAGTTTGACAGCTTAATAATATTTACGTTTTTGTCTTCAGGAAATACTTTACAGCCTCTGATGGGTTCCTATATTATAAAATATTACTGAAATCTGTCCAATCCAAACAGTGGGACTTTGGTTTGAGTTAATGCAATTGAAAAATCACAAAGTAGAGCCAGCGCAGAGCGGATGTCATGAAAACACAATAAATAAATAAAATGGAAAATTAACTCAAAAATTAAACTTCCGATGCTGAGGCACCAATAAAAACCCCGACCACCGTGTGCCCAAAGCTGCCTTCAAAGTAGAAGTACAAGTAGTAAATACACCTTTCTGTAAGTCCTTTCATTTGTTAGTTAGTCTTTTTTCAGAACATTTTTTACAAATGATAGGTCTACCTAACATGCATATTTGCTAACAGCTAACACATAATAAAGGTCATAAACTGACTTCAACCTAAAACTTCTTCAGATATATCCCAGAAGCCCCCAGGACACACACATCTCCCCTGGTAGTTTTAACCCCCCCTTCACAGTTCAGCAGCTCACATCAAACACAAGAGATCCCTGAGTGCTGTGAGAGGAAGAGGGGTGTGTCTGCAGTGTGTGTGAGGAGCAGTGTGTGTGTGAGGAGTAGTGAGTGGGGCAGAACAGGTTTGACCGCTCACTTGGATTTCTCCTCAGGGTCAGTAACACCTGCTGCTGCTCCGTTAGCTCAGAGAGGAGTGTGTGTGTGTGTGTTCGTGGAGAAGCATCAGGAAGAGATGGCTGCGACCACGGCTCAGCCGATGAGCAGCCTGCCCAGCGGACTGGGGGTCTGCACCACGGCCCCCGATATCTTCTACCTGCCAGAACTGGTGAGTGGACAGAGGACAGAGGAAATGACCTTCAAATCAGAGGGGATTCTTCCTGTTAGGATCCCTTTTTGTTAATTGATTTAACTAAATGTATCTAAACAAAGTGTTCTTATTACAATTAATATTGCAACTACTTAAGTAGAAGCACTAATACCACAGTCTAAATATACTCAATTACGAATAAAAGTCCTCGGTTCAAATGTTACTTGAGCAAAAGTACAGAAGTATTATCAGCTAAATGAACTCAAGTATCAAAAGTAAAAGTATTAATTGTGCAGAATACCTCTTATGAATGTATTACATTTCCCTGTTTTTATCATCAGAAAATACATAATATGAGATTTATTTATTTGTATTTAGTAATACGTCAATATGGAGCTCATTTTGGAAAGTAAATTAAATATACAGTATATAATACATACACATGTATTTATGTAAAAACAAAAAGTTTGAAATACATTTAGTGCAGTAAAAGTATAACATTTTCCTCAGAAATGTTTTAAAGTTGAAGTACAAATTAGCACCACATTCTACCGCTACTACAAAATGCCCTTAGTAAATAGTAATGACCTAAATGATTTGATAGAATCTTAGAAATACCACAATTTGCCTTAATTAGTGGCTGCCATAACATATCATGCATCACTGAGAATTCAAACTCTTTGAATATAAGTGTGTATTTGAGTGAAATTGAAAGACATTGAAAGACATTCCTTATATGGGCGGAGCGCCTTCAGATCTCAGGTTTCTCTCATATTGTATTTGTGCCAATACAATGTTTCAACTCTTCTTCTCTCTCTCGAAGAAGACAAAAGATAGAAAGTGCTCATATGACCGCTGGAATCTGCCAGAGGAAGCTGTTCAGGTTTATTTACACCTGAATGTATTCTAGGTTGTTTATTGAGCTTTTCTTTATCAAGAGCAGGGTTGTGATGAGGTGCCATTTCAAGTTACACTTTGGATTCCAGAGAATTTCCACTGTAAGGATGTGGTCGACACTTTATCTACAATAACTTGGCATTCAAACACCACCGATCATGAGCTCAGAGACCTGTACAAAGTAAAGAGAAGTGTTTGTTTACTCAACATTTAGAGAGATGTGGCTTCTAATCCTGCTGATAAGATACCACAGAATCCAAAGCTGTAACTGTGCAGCTTTAAAAAAGGAGCTATTGACTTTAAACACTGGTGACAAAAACAATAATTGCCTGCATTCAAGTCATGTTTGATAAATAACACAGGTAAGCAGTGTCCAAATCTAAATAAGGGCGGTGAAGGATGTGTAAACAGCAAAAGGAGCTCCTCGGATCAGTTACCAGGACACAGAAACTGTGAAAAGTTGCACCAGAATGATCAGACCCTTGTTTAGAAATACTCTTATCCATTTTCAACTGCCTTATCCTTATGCCCCCAATCTACTTTTAAACTGTGATGGTGGAGGTAGTTATAAGGTGAACAAAAACAAACAGCTTCGTCCAATAAGACTGAATGAAAATATGTGTTGAGGTTGCAGGTCGTTTTGGGGGAAATACCCCGCCCGAAGGGAGGGAAAATGTTAGCCTTTGCAGACCATTTACATGCACAAAAACCTATATAACACACTATAGGAAAAGGAGAACACAAAAAAGCATAGGGCCTCTTTAAGGCGACTCTTGCACCAGGATCAATCTTAAAGGTCCCCTATTATACTGTTTTTCATCAATATATTATAGGTCTCAGATATATACAGAACTTGTCTCTGAAGTGTTTGGCTCCAAACACCAAACAGATCATTGCAGCATCCCATAATCCCCTCTGTTTCAGCCCTGTTTCCAAAGTGCTGATTCTCTGTCTGTTACTTTAGATGAAAATAAGGAGCCCCTCCCCACGCCCCTCTGAGAGAGATTTGGTTACAAAGAACACAATGGTGCTCTAGGAGGAGATTCAGGTGATAAGGTGGGGGGGG
>NW_011370172.1:0-2129 GCF_000735185.1 Notothenia coriiceps
GATCGGTTCGCTGACAGCCGGCACCGCCCTTTATTATTATATTGTCTAAACGGCCATCGGGACGAATCCCGATGGGCCGGTACCGAAGTGGGCCGGTCGGATAAGTCACTAGGACATCCCCCACTCCCCCCGTTGACAATTTACTAGTGGTACCGAAGTGGGCCGGTCGAGAGTCCCGGGATGATTTTTAGTCCCAGTCCACCACTGGCAACATGACCGTATGATCGCCCATATTGACGCACCTAATTCCTAAACTTCTAACAGATACAAAATAAACCGATCCTTCAGCCTCATATGAGCTCTCAGACACGTTCAAAATTAAACTGTCATCGCTGTCTGAGCTTGCTGCTGTGTGGGCCATCGTGCGTTTACATGCAGATGCTGGGATCCTGAACGGTGCAGCTGGAGCGCTGTGCCCGCATTGACGTCACTCATAATTTGGCGGGACTTGAAGAATCCCCGAGAAGATCCAGGAAATGGTCAACATTGAAGGGCAGATTAATGGTTATCAAAGTACAAATATCCAAAATCAGTTCAGTAACGGTTTTCAAGGGGACAATATTTACTCAAATTGATGGGTTTGGATGATGGGGGAAAATCGTGTCACAGGCTCTTTAAGGAGGTTTCATTTGGACACTTGTTAGCAACCGCCAATTTTAAAGACACATAAAAGCTTCAAAATTCCACAATCGGCTAATTACTGACATTAATGATGACGTAGAACAAAATGGTCAAATCTCTTAAGCTTAGGTTAACCACAGTCTATTTCAGACATCCAACCCAACAGTTATATATTATATATATATATTAGTAATACAATGGATTCACATGTGCAGCGTTTACCTTTGGCTCTGGGGTATTTGCCCTGGTTGATGGTGTACTGATACATCTGAGGAGCCTGAGGAGGAGAGGAGGACACATTTGAAATCACATCAGTGAAAAGTATCCTCTGAAATGAATCACTGCTGCAACCTGACTAATGAGAAATCACAAGGCTCAGGTGAGTACTCAGTTCTGATTGGTCTGTTATTTGTGTATAACAGACCGCTAAGGACGCTTTGATCGCACAATCATATCAATCCACAGAAAGAAGTCCGGTCAAATTAACAATGTCAGTTGTGGCAAAAAAACACATTCGTATTCGTTACACCATCAGAAAACAACATGGAATACTTTTGAAATATTCATTTTTATGAATCTAGAGATCACACACATTTGGATTCATTATGGCTAAGCTGTACCTAGAAAAGAAAGAAAAAGAGAACAAGAGAAGTAAAAAGGTTTAAAGTGCAACTTCCAGGTTAAAGACAGCTGTGAATAAATGTGTAGGAAAATGATGTATACACTAGATTTTCAAAAAAATATACATAAATATACACTAGTGACATCTGGCGTTGTTTTTGTAAGACATTTTTACTTCCGCATCAAAAAAGCCTCCCCACGTGACCTCCTGCGTGTGACGTAACAAAGGGGAAACAAGGGGGTGTGTAACGTATTAATAAACATGGATCCCAATGCTAGTTTCGACACAGAAGACACAGAAGAAGTTGAACATGTATATTCGAATGCATATGACGGACCACAACCTTATAATTATGAGCCTGCTAGGCGTCCAAGAGACCAGGAGCAGCCAAGGATTAGAAGAAATAACGGCCATCGGAGAGAAATTGAGCTGTGGTTATAGGAGAACCAGTGGAAAACTGGGCAGCTATCTTGGTGAGTGATCGGCGTTAGCTACAGAATGTTAGCTAACGTCATATCACAACATTGTAAAGTTAGCTATCATATATCAGGCTATAACTAAAGTAGCATTGATAATATAGTAACGTTACTGGCAGGACTGTTGATACTGATCCATAATAGAAACTAATGCGCAAGTATCAGCCGTATCTCGCGTTACCTAATGCAACTCCACACTACCTTCAGCGCATTTTTAGCTAAAAGAAACACAAGAGTAATACCAAGCCTTTGAATTAGCATGGAGCGAAAAAATGCTAACTAATGCTAACGGACTTTTGCACAGCACTCACGGTAGCAATGCCCTTATTACTTATCATCACTGCACAAACAAGATATCCGATTACTACGTTGCTGTGTACCGGAGGAGAGACACGAGATACGGCTGATAC
>NW_011370173.1:0-3545 GCF_000735185.1 Notothenia coriiceps
TCGTTCCGGGTACGGTTGACATCATGCGTACCCGGAAGAATCAAATGGACAATGACGTATCTCCAACGAGGCGTTTTGGGGAGGTATTTTCTGTGTTAGAGTTTTACTCGCTACAGGGTGTACTTTGAGGGTTTGTGACTCTGCAGACCGTTTACATGCTTAAAAACCTTCATAACACAGAAGGGGACGGGTAATAACCAGAAAAGCATGACATGGGACCTTTAAATAAAAACTGTTTACATTTAGCAATTTTTTTGTTGGTGTCAGATTATTTATAACACAATGGTGATGACAGCTGGTTCGAGGGGCCCCCAGTGAATTTTTGCCTAGGGCCCCCACAGACCCTAGAATCGGCCCTGCGTTAGCATGTTTTCGCTCAGGGCTCATTTAGACCCTTCTTGTGAGACTTTTGTTTTGTTTCGGTAAAAATGGTTCGTATGATCAGTTAGCTGAGTCGAAGGTGCCACAATTGTCCACAACTACAGTGGCTCATGAGGGACATAAAGTACTCTTGAGAGATATTTTCACTGCAATGAATTTGCTATTTAGCTCATATAACCAAAGCGTTACAAATCACTAAATTCAATGTCACTTCACATGGATTTTGGACAGTATGACATTTGGAAGCAGTCTCCTTTGGATGGTCAGACAAGCATAAACACGTGAAACTTTCAACAGTCATCACATGTTTGGGAAATGTTGGGAAGGTCATCTGAATTACAGTTTGTTGTTGCCACAAGAAGAACTTTGAAAAGATTAATTTTTATGTTAGCAAAGTAGTTTGAATAATGAGCCAATAAAAGTAAACCTTGGCACAGAAGCAGCACAGCATCTCAACAACAGTTGGTCTATTAAAGATAAGAGAAATTGGTTCAGGATTTATGATGTGTCCTATTCCCTTACCGACACGTCCTTTGCTCCCTCTGTTATCTGAGGAATGTAGACGACAATTACCTTGTACTGTGACTTTAACACAGCGCACCACAAGAAAGTAATGTCACATTCTCCTGATAGGGCGGACTTGTTGGTATGTGCAGCTGCAGTCCAACCGTTTGTTGTAGTAGTCACCACCACGCCTGACACGTGATGTGGGTGTGTCTGTTGACTCATAAAGGAAGCGGGTATGTAAGCTGCTGTCAACATACAGTTATCCTTCCAGCAGGCACTCATCAGACAGCATCACGCTCCAAGGCTGGTGCCAAGTCGTTTTTAACACTGCTCATTCTCCTTCTGCGCTTCACTTCACTCAAATCACCCCTTTCTCATATTTCTGGAGCTCATTCTTCCAGTCTGAAATGTTGCAGAAAATTGGCGGCCAACTAAAATAGGATTCTAAATTTAGATGTAAGATATACTTTTAGCTGTCTAGATTTGTTTCAATACAGCTCAGTTATCCGTTGGTTCAGTTCTATTAAATTAAACCATTTGCTACACCCTCGATTTAATTCCTTTTTTAGGTTTGTGTATGTATACCTTACCTGTTTGATCACAACTGGCTGAGGATTTGTGGGGTCGAATGCAGGTTTTATTACTCATGATATTTGTTGGATCCTGCCAGTCATTAATGACAGAAGAACACCAACAAGGTCATAAGGATCCCGGTGCGAAGGAAAAATAGTCTGTTCCACTGCGTCCCAACAGCTAGAACTGCGGAAACAGCAACGTTACTTAAAGTTCCCCTATTACACTCTTTTTCATCAATATATTATAATTCTCAGTTATATATAAAACATGTTTCTGAAGTGTTTGGCTGGAAATACCAAACAGATCATGCATTGTAGCATCCCATAAACCCCTCTGTTTCAGCCCTGTTTAAAAAATGCTGATTCTGGGTCTGTTACTTTAGATGAAAATAAGGAGCCACTCCCCACGCCCCTCTGAGAATGTGATTAGTTCAAAAAAACACAATGGTGCTCTAGGAGGAGATCAGATGATAAGGTGGGCGGGTGCTATCTTGGTTGGTTATTGGCTAATGGTTACACAAACCAAAAACACATGACATCACAAAGTGGGCAAAATCTAATCAGCTCATTTTTAGACAGGATTTTATATAAATGGATCAGTAAAAAAAGAGAGGGGGTCTTTGTTCCTGAAACTTTCAGAATCTCTTTACACAGAGGGGACACATATTTGTGTATAAAAGACATGAAAAGGTGGATTTTGCATAATGCGTGACCTTTGAAATTACGGCATCGCTGATCAAGGTTGTCTGTAACTGTCCAAGTTGTTCACAATTTATTTTCCATTAACCAGTCCTGTTAGTGTTTACTTCCTTCCTGTCTGTCTTGTTCTGCTGTTCCTGTTAGTGTTTACTTCCTGTATGTCTTCTTCTGTTGATTTCTCTGACGTCCAGCTCTCTGTCCTCTCTCCTTCTCTTATTTTTATTTTTTTTTACTGGGGAAAGATCATCCATCATGAATCCAAAGTTTCGTGCTTTCCACAAATATAAAATGATCAAGAAGTATTCCATGGTGTTTTTCCAATTAAAACTAATGTTTGTTGTCAACAGCTGACATTGAATTGTCCGGACTTCTTTCCGCGGATTGATATGACTGCACAGTCCCTTTATTCTTGGTTCTCCTTAGCAGCGGTCATTAGCGTAAATGAACAACTTCTGGAATGTCCAAATCGACCAATCAAATTTCAGTATTCAACTAAGCCATGTAATAAGGTTTTTTAAAACATATCTAGTTAGAAGACAGAATGAAAAACAAATATTTGATAAAAACAGAAATGTCAGGAGTGATAAAAACCTCTGGGCACACAGAAAATCAACTTTATTTCAACTGCAGAATGTTTTTTGTGTGTCAATGAGGTTATACTCTTTGTTTTAGTTTTTTACTCTGGTAAGCCAACACAATTTCCAGTCTGTGACAGTTAATCACACTTGCATATGGTATTGAGTACGCTATTCTGCAAACAGGGCGGTGAAGGCCAGCTGTTACATCACAGGGTAAAAGTCAGGGGAAACTCATGATCCAGAAGGAAGTGTTTTACGTAAGCAGGAACAGGTGATGAAGGGGCCCACGGTCAACAACATGCAGACTGACACAGTAATCATGGCTGTTGATGGGTCAGACTTGAGGAGGGGGGGGGGGGGCACGAGGGTTCCAATCGATTCCGTTACAATTATTAGTTACCTGAAACATAATGTAATCAATAAACTAATCTGAGTATCACAATACAATTAATATAACCTGATTACTTGCAGTTACTTTTGGATTACTTCAATATCAAATGCAATGCAAATAAATGCAAGAGAAAATAAATATCAATAGGATGTTTTTGACTTAAGTGTATTATGTAAGAACAGAACAATGTGGCCTTAGAAAAGAAGAAACCAACATATTTAGGATAAAAAATGATTGCATTGATAGGAAAAGCTGCCTTTCATGAAGCATATTCAGGCAGCAGCCTATACACCAGGGGCCGGCAACAGGCGGACCATGGTCCGGATCCGGACCCAGACGCCGACCTATACGGACCCGGACCTATAATCAATACATTAATAGGGGATTTCAATTTTGACGAGGCGATTATATTTT
>NW_011370174.1:0-5014 GCF_000735185.1 Notothenia coriiceps
GACCATGACGAATCTCCAACGAGGCGTTTTGGGGAGCTAGATTATGTTAGGTTTTACTCGCTACAGGGTGTACTTTGAGGGTTTTGACTCTGCAGACCGTTTACATGCAAAAAAACCTTCATAACACACAAGGGGGCGGGTAATAACCGGAAAAGCATGACATGGGACCTTTAACCTCAGTACCACTTTATATATTTGTATTCAGGTTGTTATATAATATATCATCAACATATTTTAATCTCTTCTTTAAGAACAAGTGGGAAAAAGACAGTTTGATACAATTTCAACTCTGACAATGCTTGCTTAATGAGAAGAGTAGCACTCCAGTCCTTTGTTCTTGGAGCCATTCAAATAAAAGACACATTTTACCATTTAAGAGGTGAGACTACATTTGACAGCCCTGGTCTCAAAAGGAGTGAAATTAAACATTTTCAGAGACAGAGTAACACTTTGCATCAACCACGTACAGTACAGAGCTATACTTCACTTGTCAAACTACATTTTTTGATAATCCAATATCAATTTGCCCGTAAGCCTTTTACGTGTATTTCTGTATCAGTCATTTCTTTTGTATGAAAAGTGGGTGTCAAGATGAAACTCTCAGAATACATAATGACTTCATTAGCGGTCCTTCTCTGTGATTAATTGGAGTGCTGTGTCGCCCAGTGTGACAGAGCCGCTCATTGCCAGACAGTGTTGTGACAGGAGCCGAGCACCATGTTGATGAGTCTGGAGATGATCACACACTGATGTACACTTGTAAGACACACACCAGACGAATCAGCATCCTCACACACATCTTGCAATATCTAAACATGGAGACCCCACTGAGATGGAAGTGGATTTCAGAATGCGACCTGGCCTAAATTCAGAACTCTACCTGTAATCGCATGATTGCAATGTCACAGTTTTGTCCGCAGTGATAAGCAAAAGCAATCTCTGTTTCAACGTTTTCCTCCGTTCGGGATACAAACGTGTTGACAGCTGTGTTAGCACCCTAAAGAAGAAGATGGCCCCTCTATGTGAACAGGAGAAGAAAGACATTTAAGGCGCCTCACAGCCTCTTAGCTCAAGGGTCCAGAGATAAGAAAACCCACCGTGTTTGATGGCTGCTGTAAGCTCACAAGGACCAGCGGTAAGAAAAACAAGTTGTATTGACTTCACTCAAGAATCTGAGGGTGGAAGAAGTAAAGGTGTAATAGTTGAAGGAAGCTTGTCAAGTGTGGGAGATGCACAGAGAGGTCAGGGATGAAGCGAGACATGGGTCGCGTTTTAAAGATAAGAGCAATCTACCAGAGGCTGTGGATCAGACTGCTGGTTTTGAACTGGCAAACGCTCCACACCACGATATCCAGCCTGGCCTTTGATGGGTTTATCTGACTGATGTCGGCTCAAACTACTTTGAACAGGGCGTCTGAGGTTAGTACAACAGGGAGAAGCTCTGGTCTGGTCTGAAGGTTTGAAGTCGAACGGCAGACAGTAATTTAATCAATTTGATCAATACAGCCATTGGAGCGGGTCAGCTCCCATATCAGTAACAGAGCATAAGAGTGTAAGAGGATTCTAAACTGGACGGGATTGCTGATTTAGACTTTGTGAAAGTGCAACTTCACTGAATTAAAATACATCTCTTTGTTAACATTGTACAAGCTCTAAGCCGGGATGGGAATTCTTCTGGGTGGTTCAGATGGGGTCTCGGTTCATATCTGTTAGCTTAGTCTTTTTTGCAAGAACATCCCACGTTTATCCCATAATCAGTGACGGCTTATTAAGGTAGAAAAATGTAGATTGGAAGAGTCCAATTCATTCCTACTGAGACACCTTTGCATTTGTAGGATGTCTGTAGTGTTTCTGATGCTGGAACAGTGGCTTATCTGTACCGCAGCCGGGTCTGTAAGCTATTATTTCTTACCAGCATGCAACAGACAGCAGATCACATAGGAATTTCCCAGCAAAAGCATCATATGAAGGTGAAAAACAAACCCCCTTCTGATAGCAACATCTTCCATATGCTTGAGTGGCTGTTTATATTCCCTCTAGCAGATCACACAGGCTTTTTTTCTTTTTGCTGAATCTCTACCCCCGGCACACCAGCTCCTCCCTGGCCTCCTCCACTCTGCACAGTCTGCTCCAATCTCTGTGAAGCAGTGAACAACGCTGCCCTCTCTCCTCCAGCGGCACATAGACATACACTATAAGAGTGGCACTTTATTTGTGAGATGCAACCATACTCACATGTGGAGCTAGAGGAACATGTTGTTTTGTGTTTCTTTCTCCTTCAAACTAAACTTTGCCAGTAGCATCTCGAACAGTAACTCCTTCCAGACTGAAATGTCGGCAACTCAATCTCAAGAACTTTGAGATAAATTGCCATACCTCACATAAGCCTTGATGTTACTTCATGTTAAGTGCACATATAAAAACTTGGCATAATAAACTAAGATGTTGTACGTGGTGAGCATCTAGCATTTAGCTTAAAGGTCCCCTATTATACTGTTTTTCATCAATATATAATAGGTCTCAGATACTGTATATACAAAACATGTCTCTGAAGTGTTTTGCTTAAAATACCAAACAGATCATTGCAGCATCCCATAATCCCCCCTGTTTCAGCCCTGTTTCAAAAGTGCTGATTCTCTGTCTGTTGCTTTAGATGAAAATAAGGAGCCCCTCCCCATGCCCCTCTGAGAGATATTTGGTTAAAAAGAACACAATGGTGCTCTAGGAGGAGATTCAGGTGATAAGGTGGGCGGAGGTTACCTTGGTTGGCTATTGGCTAATGGTTTCACGACCCAAAAAAAACCTTATGACATCACAAAATTGCCAAAACATATCGGCTCATTTTCAGACAGGTTTTTATATAAATGGATCAGGATGAAAAGGGAGCGAATATTTTTTCCTGAAACTTTCAGAATCTCTTTACACAGAGGGGAAACATGTTGATGTATAAAAGACATGAAAAAGTGGCTTATGCATAATAGGTGACCTTTAATGCACTGCTGTTCAGCCTCACTTAGCGGCAACAATGTAGACTCCTTTTGTAAGATAATTCCTTAGCGTTAGTTGTTTAGGCTAGCTCCTCATGACATATATGCGATACAACGATTTAGTTAAGTATACATGGGCTGTCTAATTGATTGTGCAGCAGAGACAGATTTACACAAATAATCAGCCACTTATAGAATTAGTTTTTTCTCTTTACAATTCCTGATCAATGACCTCGTACGTTTGCAGTCTTTACCTCTCCTTCAGATGTTGTAAATAACAGCTCAGCTTGCTACCCACTCGGCGGATATAAAAGATGCACAGCGGGCTTTTTAATTGTAGTTTCCCCCTGATAATCCGTGTTAATTTGTTCAAAAGCGAGGTGATGAAATACGCGGCAGTGAGAATAGAGGGTCCTAACAAGCATGAGTGGCCACCTCTGTGAGACAAAAGGGGGCCTCTGAGTTGATTATAATCCCAAAGCGCTGTGGGGATAAACAACATGTTTTTGATGTTTGTTACCATTGTTTTTCATATGCTAATTAAGTAAAGCCTCCAACTGTGTTTTTCTTTTTGCGGAATACAATGTGCTGCTTTAACACAAGTAACAATGCTTGGACAT
This sequence comes from Notothenia coriiceps, assembly GCF_000735185.1. NCBI lineage: Eukaryota > Metazoa > Chordata > Actinopteri > Perciformes > Nototheniidae > Notothenia > Notothenia coriiceps. The sequence continues at coordinate 3,608 of NW_011370174.1, forward strand.
TCTATATTGATCTACAATACTTATAATGGTGTGTACAGCACATTTCCATACATATTATTATGACTGCGGAAAATTTGATCCCTCTATGGACTGCAGTCATTTACTCTACCGCACCGTTAAACTGCCTCACACACATCCTATAATGGGAAAAGCCATTGGCTGATGTACCTGGCTATAACGGAGAACCCACCACTCTGCATCAGCTCACTGGCATGGAATCAATGCGGAATTGCAGATGTGAGCAAAAGCTGCAGAGGACACACACACCCCCCCAGGATAGCATGCCTGAGCCCTAACAGGATACAACTAGTGTTTTGGAGAGAATGAGAAGGTCATAGGGTAACACACTGGGAATAATTAGGCGTGACTTCATTTAAATGGTCCATTACAGCAGAATGATCAGTCAGCAAGAATAAGGTTATACAATTTCTCTATAGCTTTCGCCGATGGCTCACATTGATAAAGGATTTAGCACACAATCCTTATAAGATTAGGTTTTATATTCTTCTGTTGGATCAAGCTGAGTAAGAAGGAATCCCATGATGTGTGTTCTGTCTAATAGTCCTCTTCGCTTGGTTCTGGCTTTATTGCTGCTATGTAAATGATCTCACAGAGTGATGTTACCACAGGGATCCAGAAGGAGTGGTCTATAGTCTTGGCTCATACAAACCTCTCAGAAAAGGGAAGGCAAAAAGTGTACTTACGATCTCTGAATGCTGACTCGTGGACAGGAGGTTCTTCTGTCCTGCAGGGGTCTCCCACACACACACACACACACACACACACACACACACACACACACACACACACACACACACAATCGTCTGGTCGCTGGTGTGTGTACCTGTTGAGAGAAACAGAAGCACAAAAGGCTTGAAAGGTTGATGCTGGATAACCCACAGTGTTTGATAGAAGACGGAAGTAAGCAAAAATGCTAAAATATTATGTAGAACGTGCTTCGAATGATAGGTATCCTTTATTTTATTTAACCAGGTAAAAGTGTCATTGAGATTAAAATATTTTTTTCAAGAGTGACCTGTCCAAAACGGGCAGCATGAACAATGGTACAACAAAAATGAACACTAAACAATACAGGCAGAAGAATACAGCTAAACACAAATGAAATGGCACATTAACCAGTCAATATGCAAATATAAGAAACTGTTATAAAACATTCAAAACTGGCACAATTTGAAAGTGTTACATAGATACATTGGTTAATACGGTAAAACACATTTAAACACTACTGATCAAAGTAATGTGTGGGTTAGTAACACTAGCTCACAGCTGTTATTTGGTTTAAATATTAATTCATTGATAAGACTCATTATAAAATGCATCAGCAGCATAAGTTCAGTGCTTTCAGTGGTATTATAGTTCACTGCACACACGTACTGTGAGGCTTAA
>NW_011370175.1:0-1987 GCF_000735185.1 Notothenia coriiceps
ACATTTATCGGGCACTGATAAATCCTCAGGTTGTTCTGTTATTCCCGGCCTTCAAGTTCCTCACATTTATTTTCCAGTTGCTTTTGCATGCGTAAACTGTGAAGGAGTACTTTTGTCATACCGATTTCACGGTCTTCATTTTCTGCGATTCTTAATTCTGCTGCATCCGCTCTTATTTTCAGCTCTCCGAAGCCTTCTCTCAAGTCGTTTATTTCCTCCTTCAATACTCCAAAATTCCCAGCAGTTTCCATGCGGAATTCTCTGATTTCTTTTAATATTTCAGAGAGGCCTTCCCCTCCCTCCTCAGGCATATTTGCCTCAGGCGGATTCATTGTGCCGGCCTGTTTCTGTTTTTCTTTCTGGCTGAAACGTGTTGACATTTCCCTTTCCTTTTTCTTTACCTTATGTAAGAAAAAAGTATTTGCGCAGTCAACCCGCCCTTTTGTTACTCTCTCAGTTCCCGAATTCCTACAAAATAACTAAATTGTTTGCAGCGTGTTTTTCACCTCCGCACCAGCTAGGCAGCCATCTTTCTTTTTAGTGACAATAGTGTGAATAGGTATGTATCTTTATATAACTTTTATTTAAATTTGACTTATTGGTTTATATTAGTCTGATAAAAAACATGAAGCATCACTTTACTGAATCTTTTAGATATCATCTGTGAGAATGATTCAAGCAATTTGAGACAGAGCACATGTATAAAGCTTGTCAAACTAAGACAAACTCAATGCAAACTAAGGTCAGTTAGCATTGAGTTTGTGAGATGCTATAACCTCACAATAATCATTAAAGACTGTTATGAAAAGAGTGTTACAGCTGCGTGATTTACAAACCTGACACAACATTGGTCTGTGGTTCACTGCCTGATGCTGACGCAGTGTTCTGTGGTGTGCTACTCTTAACAAATGTTCTTATGTCCATAACTGACAGCTGCTGCTCACTGAATAACTGAAAGTCGAGCGGTTAATGCTGGTACAAATCAAGCACTTCTTCTTCTATTAGGGTACATTTCTGTTCATATACTGCTTCTGCCTCTCATGGTGAAGAGTAGTACTACAGCACAAGAATCACGCAAACTGGCAGAGCCCAATGCCTTACAAAAATGATCTGGGGCTAATTAAAAAAACAAAAACGGTGGCTGCAGCCCCAGAAGCCCAGCCCTCCCTCCGCGCCTGATAATAACAACTCCTAATTGTTTCCTTTGTTTTAGTGCAAAAAGTACGTCCTAAAAATGTTCACATTTGATAAACTGTTTATTTTTACTAAACATTATGAACAACCTGACATTTTTAAAGAAAAATAAGCCCAATTTCAACAATTATATGCCTCAGTTTATCATTTACACATGGGCATTACAATTGTCAGATCACAGTGTATCTACAAAGGCACAAACCATTAATGGAGCATGTAGCCCCGTTTAAGCGTCATTAATCGTTCCCAAGCGGCCAGGCCAGTTTTTGGTGGCCTTTCCATAAAGCGTAGCACCGGCTAGCGGGTACTTTTTCCCTCTTTTTCGGCCCCATAAAATCGTGGTTCTATCAAGCCAGGGCCAGGGCTGAACTAGTGACCTCAACACTCTCGAGTGCTGATTGGTCAGAGAGCGACGCGCGCGAGATCATCCCGAGCGTCGCATATATATCTAGAAGCAAACGGAGGAGCTACAAAAATGGCAACGTCAAAGAAAAGCACACCGTGGTCGACCGAGGAGGTGACGACGTTCCTAAATCTCATTGGCCAGAAAAAAGCCGATCGCCCCGCCTACACTGCGTTGCTACCCCAGGTCCTAAACTGTAATCGAAATGCGCCACGGCCTCGGACGGCCAGCGAGGCAGCCCGAGGCCTGAGCGAGGACGCTTAGGGACGCTTAAACGGGGCTACCCCGCTGCAGTGGAAATGTGCCATTAGTCACCGGTATCTGGAACTGAGCAATATAGAATTTTACTCTATGATCGAAACAACTTCTCGAGATTTAGACAGGGGGGGG
>NW_011370176.1:0-2628 GCF_000735185.1 Notothenia coriiceps
GGCTGTGTCACAGCTCCGTGATGGTGCTGATGTGCCGCAGTAAGTTGGCATGCAGGCTCTCATTTCCAGCGACGTGCGGTCAGGGGAGGCAGGGGAGGCAGAGCCTCACCTGTCATACTCCAATGTAACGGAAAAACAACTAAAGAAAACTAAATAGTAATAATAATAAAATGTCTCCACTGATCTGTGTTGTAAATGTGCTTTATGTATGATTCCAATCGAGCTTTAACACTAGAACCGCCAACGGATAAATGTTACCCGCAGCTGTTTTTTGATTGTATGTAACTTGTGTTCAATAACATATTAAAGTCTCCCAGTCCGTGACTTTTCCTGAAAGTGTGTTATGTAGCACCCTCTATTGTTAACAATTGTCAATATGAAGTCAGATTGAAAAAATCGCCAAAAAAAAAGCCATTTATACCCATATCCGCCAGCGGGTAATATTTACCTCATAGAAAATGCAGCGTAAACATGACGTGTTGCTATAGCAACGCCTTTTGTCTACTGCGGTTCCTTATAGATAGAGAGATAGATAGAGAGAGAGATAGATAGATAGATATATTGATAGATGGATAGAGAGAGAGATAGACAGATATATAGTTATAGATAGTGTAACATATTGGAGAATACAAGATCTTGGATGACTGAGCTCACGTTGAGGACGTAATGCATGTGTGCAGGTTACGTGCCAGTTGAATAAAGATGGACACTCGGAATGAGAGAAGTAGTCCGCGTCGTCTATTTATGTAGACAATTATATGTTCATAGAACAGAACATTACAGATGGATCGATAGATAGATAGAGATTTGTACCTAAACAAAACACAAGTCTAACACCAAGCGTTTAAATCAGCACTTGTAGCGATATTTTATACTTCATGCTATCTGCACAAACTATGTCATCTGAAAAGCTGAGAGTCCACAGATTCTATTGGTATAAGTTTCATCCCTGTGCGATCAAAACTCACTGTTCTGTATGATAAATAAAAGAACATTGTACCTTAAAATCTATAGCGGGTACATTTTACCCGTTGGCGGTTTTAGGTATACAGCGACCTCTGGCGGTTCTAGTGTTAAGGAAACTGAAGATGCCAGAAGGGAGCTCAAAGTAGAAACAGCCACCTCTGCAACCCTCCAAACCTGAACATTTGCTATGTATGACTTGATGATTAGAAAGTGTATCAGGAAGACATAGGCACCGTTTGAAGTCAAGCTGAGGACGATGCGGTTCACGGTCAAAGCCTTTTCCCTCAATCACCTGGTTCAGAGAGAACATCCCAAGTGGAGTTTTCACGCCTTCATCATGCCTGCTTTGATTTCATCCGATCATCCAAAGATTTACATTCACACCTTCAGGTCATTGACTATTTCCAATTCCTATAATCTCTAGAACTGACTAAGTGTTAGCTCTGAAATAGATTGGTGGTTGTTTCAGGATCTACCTAACCTCTCAAATCAGTCCCTTTATCCCCATCCAGGATTAGCACAGGGTAAGAGCTATCATATGGTTCAGCACATAATATACATTTAAAGCAAACCCCTACGGATGTTTAGTTTGTAACCTGGGAAATGTTGCTTTAGTTTATCAATGGCAAACGTGAAACTGGGGGAAGTCATCTATTTTTCCATTTTTAGAAATTATTGAAATGCCACTACACGCCCAATTACAGTGATCCAATTAACACCCCACAGCCAGTGCAGTCTAGCTGTCCTGCAGCTGCAACTGGGAACAAAGGCAGCGACAGACATGGAGACAATGTGAGGAACAGAGCGGGATGCTTGGCTGCGGAGGAAGCCATCGCAGCGAGTCATTAGCAAACAAAACAATCAAGTTCAGCTGCAATGACACGAGAGTCAGGTTTTCAATTTGGAGGATGGTTAGGTGTTGAAAGCAAAGGGAGATGTGAGAATGGGATTAGTCAGTCAGAGGGTTGGACCCTGAGGAGAGCCAACTGAATCACCAGGATCATTCCCTCCCTTTAATAGATTCACTAATGTTCAAATAAAACCAATTATAAAGGCAATCTGCTCACTTTGAAGCCGCTTCAGAAGACTCGTTTGTATCCTGCCATCAGACTGTGAGAGTACGATGCGTGCGATTATGGGAACGTTAATTGAAATTAAAGCATTATATATGTGAGTTGCAAGAACGTAAACTGCCATTTAAAATGATCTGAAACTGATCTTAATCTTGTGTAAAATGGTGTAGATATTAGTAAGACTTTGAAGTGTGTTTACATGAAATATATCTGAGCAGTTAAATCAGGACTGAGAAAGAGAGAACGTTTAAAAACAGCTGGCAAATCAGGATGCCATTGTTAGTTTACAAAAGTTGCAGAAATTGTAAATAAAATGTACCTGCAGCTGTTTTTATATATAACTTTGGAATACAACTTATATATTCATGAACCCCAGTCTGTGCCTCAACCCTTGTGTTCAAAGGCTGTTACCGTTCATGGTGTTCGCCGGTCACATTCTGACCCATGATTTAGCTCAGTCCAAAACACTCAAAGATAATGTCTATCATCCAATATTGTTTTAACTACATCATAACTAACTTATAGTTCATTCATAACCGTACAATCCTGTTGTAGTTTTATGTTATGGCCCCAAAACACATTACACTAC
>NW_011370177.1:0-2729 GCF_000735185.1 Notothenia coriiceps
CGATTCTCCAGAAAAGTGATTTTTTTTGTCCTTTTCAATGTTTTGTAATTTCAGAGATTGTATTTCTCCCATCAGCTCCATGATTTTATTTTACTGTTTTGATTTCGGCTGACAAGAAGTCGAGAGATTTCTTAATCTCCTCCACCTCGCCAGGGAGGTTTGCACTTTTTTTGGGTGCCATTTCTCCTGCGAGACTCACTTGTTGTAGGGCCTTAAAATGTTTGTAGTGATAGACCCAGAGCACATGCTCAAGTGTCTTTTGTAAAGATTCTGAAAAAGGCTTGTGTATGACATGAATGAAAGAGCCGGTGTCACGTGGGTCACAGGTGACTTTGTTGTTATTGTTACTCGAGCTGCGCATGTGGGCGATGGACATATCCAGTGCTAAAGCACCGCCTCTGGCGTTCATCCGGGACTCATAGAACCGTAGTTACAGCCGTAACTATCGTTTTTTTTTGGACGGACGCTATCATTTACTTTTTTTTACTATGTTCAATCTGAATTTACTTTTAAAAACATCTATATTGATTCTGACTTTTCTCCATCCAACTCACAGGTTTGTCATTGCTTTGAGAAAAAAGATTATTAATTTACCCCTTTTAGAAGTGAAGATATGGTCATTTGTTCTGGGAATGTCATTTTCGAGCCTGAGGCCTGAAAAACAGGCTCGGGGCTTAACTGGTTAAGTACTCTGCAGTGTGTCCATGCTAATAGCATTGCAACTGTCGTTGAGTTTCATAATGCCTGGTCATAGACGACATTTTTGAAACACAGGTGTCCTCATCCCCCTGCTATTGTTCTGCTTCACAAACACAAGCATGCATGCGCAGGAACCTAGCATCTTAATTTGTGAGCAAGTGAAAAAGGTTGATATATTTTGTTTTGCAAACATGTGCATTGGGGTATTCTAGACAGGGAAACCAATGATATGTTCAATAGCTGCTGATGATAATTACTCAGAGTCGTCTGTGTGTCACGGCAGGACAAAGCTGCTATTTTTCCCATAACAGTGAGTGGGCCAGCGCTTTTGAAATCCCTTCCTCTGTTAGCAGCAGCAGATTTGGTATGCTTCCTCCCTGCTCTGCAAACAGACATAACGCTGCCTTTGTGAAGCGCGTCAGGCAGAGATTCAGCAGTCCCTGATGCAGAGGTGTGAAGGGAATGCCTCACTGATTTCCTCAGACCTCAGATTGAAAACAGATTTGTGTCCACACCAAGCAATTTCCCAATGACGTAATCACCCTGCCATTTTAATTTGAGAGACATTATCTTTAATTAATTACTAAACACATGCATGAAATAGATAATTCATAACTGGCTGCAGAAGGGAATATAGCAAGGAGAAGCCAAGGATCTGGATGGCCATCATATGCAGTCATTTTCATCAAGCTGAAGTAAAACATGCACATACCTCTTTGCTACTTTTTCACTAATCAAAGGAAAACAATCCTTTAGGTGGAGGAAGATTCCAGATCCAAAGTATGTCCCTGGTCTCTAGCAGGGCTATCAGTGTGTTCACTGGTCTGTTTGACAAAGCCTGACGGAAATCAAACCTATTTTGAAGCATAAGGGAGTCAGAATTACCAAGGACCAAAACCATTATTCCAGCTGATGCAGTTTCAAGTAGATTGATGATAATTGATGATACGGCGAGAGAAATACTTGTACAGCTGCACTTCACATGTCGTTTCAGACATGTTGTCCAGATTGTAAGAGAACACATGGAGCAATGCTGCACACTCCACTCATCATTCCCAAACGATTCACTTACAACTGCTGAGTAGATAATAATAAACTGTATTTAAAGAGCAACTTGCAGGTTTTTTTTTTTTACTACATTTATGCTTAACCTTGCCTGCAAATTACAATTAAAAAAGTTAATGCAGGATTTGATATTTTTTTACGAGACATAAGGGCAAGAATTCAGAGGGAAAGGAGCCGTTTTGAGCTCTGCTACTAAAAACTGTTTTTTTTAAACGTCAAACGCCTCATATTACGTCACATGGGGGAGCAACTTTCTCGGACTCATTCTCTGCCACATCCGCGGTAGTAGTTTGTAGTTGGTTTGAGCGGTTGTCATTTAGTGAGCTGGTATTTTTTCAGTTATTTTACATTGCATTTCACCATTTTTAATCATGGTGAGCTTATGTTTGTGCAGGTTGCACAAACTCCAGCCTGTCAGGACATCGAGTCCACAGTTTCCCTAACAGGAAAAGGACCGGAGCTAGCTTTCGTTCCTGGGTGTGTTGTGCGAGGTGCATCCACCTCCCTGCAGCACATACTCTCCACAGCTGAGGCCTATCAAAACGTTTATCAGGAAACCGTGTTACATCTCTCTCCCCCCTTCGCTCCTCTCTCTCCCCCCCTTCGCTCCTCTCTCTCTCCCCTCCGGTACACAGCACCGTAAGACGTAGTCTGGAGTTGCATTAGGTAACGCTGTGGTGGCTGTACTCCTCCAGCAGTCTCCTTTGTGTTTGTTTGTTTCCCCCTGTCTGTGTTTTTTGTGTGGCCGTGGTGGCTGTCACTCCTGGCTCCCGGCTCAACCTCCACTCACCTGCTGCAATCAGCTGTGCACCCTCCCCGAATACACACCTGCTTTCCATCAAGCCATTTACAACGTCATATCAACGGAGTTTCCACAACCTTTCTCCGCCAGATCGTTGTAAAACCACAGTGGTATAACTTCAAGGCTACTTAGCATTATAGCTATTTTCTCATACCTGGATGTT
>NW_011370178.1:0-5149 GCF_000735185.1 Notothenia coriiceps
AGTATGATTTTATCTTTTACGAAACGTTTTTTTTCATATGGAATGCAGTTGGAGGTCAACCAATCACAGAGCTTGAGAACTAGTCACGGGGTTTGTCAAACAGAGCACATGGTGTAGTCCTAAACGATAGCTGGGGATTCTGGGTAGTGTAGTGTCTTCTGCCATCCTTTACTCCGAAAAAATATTTGTTTCTCCGAATCGAAGGGTAAAAATACAAAAGCATTGCACACAATTTAAACCAATCAATGTTGTGTAATTAACAAGGATAATCTATTTTTTTTTAGTCGATGAGTAGTGCAGATATAACTGTAAAATCAATCCACAGTAAGGGGAACACTTACTTCCGGGTGTACAATTCTCCGTTATCCAATGGGAATGGACGCTCACATTGCCTTTAAGGGCAGCCGACACAAACGAATGCCGTGCTTCCATGAGCGTCAAATCCTGCCGCAGATGGGAATAGATTGCAATCAGTTGAAAGCTATTTGCGTCCCTTTATGAAGCTGAAGGAGCCTAGGAGCGTCACAACTGCACGCCACGGGACCCTGACCAAACGTCGCTCCTGGACGATTATGGAGTGAGAGTGTATTGAAGGGGAGACATCCCTTGTTATTGACTAATAGATCTTACCAGGTCATTCCCTCAGTGACATTAAGGCAATTATTTTCAAACCAAATACCGGAACAATAGTTAAAGCCAGGTCTTTGTGTAATTTAAATCAATCATCCCATAAGTAAAAATAAATAAAGCTGGTGAGGCTGGTGTAAGTGGAGATCTATGAAGATAAAAAAGAGCTGATGGGGAAATGAAAATATGTTGCACATAAAAAAAAGGTAATACAAAAAAAGTAAATATTTATTTATTAAGTTCTTTGACTTGTCTAAAAGAGGACATTTGGAAGCTCAATAACTCAAAATCTCCAGAGCATGAACATGTTTCCCTGAGAGTGTCCCCCTAAGGACGGTGTGTCTCACCCTCACCTGGTGTCCTGATGTTCTCTCTGGACTGCAGAGCAGCTGAAGGCTCCGCTGGAGGAATACGTCAACAAGCGCTACCCCGGCCTGGTGAAGATTGTCAGGAACCAGAAGAGGGAGGGGCTGATACGGGCCCGGCTGGAGGGCTGGAAGGTGGCCACCGGAGAGGTGACCGGGTTCTTCGACGCACATGTGGAGTTCACCCCGTCCTGGTGAGTAATCTGGCATCCCCTTCTTCCTTTTCAGGGAAAATTAAGCTAACCCAATAGTGTACAACCTATTGAATTACAAATCAGGATAACAGCAATAACAATCATACAATAAACATATAAAACAGACAAACGGGTTTAACAGAATCATGAAGGAGAGCAAAAGGTTTAGCAGAAGCAGCATGAAGCCAACACACAAAAAGCAATTTCACACCTGAGAGGTTTTAAGATAAGCAAAGAAGGGAGGGCATCATGTTTAAAAGAGACCGTAGGACTTATATCCCATCAAATAAAAAACATAACGCTAGCGATAAAAGAGGAAATTGCCCAGAAGCGTTATCATAAAAGTACATTATAAGGAATAATTTAAACAAATTAAACAGATGTGAAGGCTAGACAACATTTTTGCAACCTTGCGCTGATAGTTGTTTCTAGGCCTCCTTGTTTTACAGCTCAGTGTGTACTTTTAAGTTTATACACAACCCAGTTCACAAACAGAATCACTTATAAAGTAAACTTGAGGGAGCTTCTAACTGAAGTGGGTGAGAGAGGGGAGATCTGAGGAGAGGCTCAGCGCTGTCTGTCTTTTAGTGTGTGTATGATGTGTGTATTACATTACATGTCATTTATTAGACGCTTTTATCCAAAGCGACTTACATACATTCAGTACTGTGGACAATCCCCACAGGAACAATTTGGGGTGAAGTGTCTTGCCCAGGGACACAACAACATGCTGACTGCAGTGGGACTCAAACTTGCTACCCCCTGATTCGAAGTCCAGCACTCTATCCACTGAGCCACAGCCGCCCCTGTATGATGTGTGTATGATGTGTGTACCCCGTCCTCAGGGCCGAGCCGGTTCTGGCCAGAATCAAAGAGGACCACACAAGGATTATCCTGCCGTCCATCGACAACATCAAGCACGACACATTCGAGTTGGAGCGCTATGAGAACTCGGGCCACGGCTACAACTGGGAGCTGTGGTGCATGTACATCAACCCCCCTAAACAGTGGTGGGACGAGGGGGACACATCGGCTCCCATCAGGTAGGCAGAACACATTCATGTAAACATAAAGTGGATAAAGCCTTCACAAAACTCCACCGGAGAGAAATATTTTTATTTACTCTTTTTATGATTTTCTTAAATTCTTTAATTTGAGTTAGACAGAGTTTATATTAGTTTGTGCAGTTCCGTCTATGCAGTGATCCATGTTTTTTCCCCAGAATTATAACCAAAAACTAATTCATTAGGATTATCATAAAGAAATCCATAGTCTTTGGAAGAATCTGATGATTTGATGCAGTTCATGTGTCCGGAAATTATCATCCTATCATTCCCTTGGTATAAGTGAAGAAAATAAAAGGGGAAATTGTCCTTTAAGCTGCAAATAGTATTTTTATAATCTCATATTTTACCCAGGTATTTGTTCAGTGTTGGATTCAGAATAACTTTAACTGTTAATAGATCTTTGTTTGTTGTCAGCCTCAAATGTTCTTTTATGTTTTTTCTTTTTCCTATCTATGGAAGTATTTGTATAATCTTTAAATAGGTATAAAGGCTTTTGTTTGTGGAAATCATGACAATGTTCATATCACACAATGTTTTGGCTTTTTAAAAGTGTATTTTCTTTTAAAAAGGTGTCCTTGATGATCATGACATTTATTGATTTTCTTGCATTCTAACTTGGTTATGTCTAAACAAATATATAAAATGATAAACAAAAGTAACTCCATTCACACATGCACAGAAACATTCAGATTCACACATTTAAAAATGCGTGCAAACTGTTAAAACATCATGCAAAACCACATTCAAAAAGAAAAAATGCAGACAAAGGTTCAGAATTACATTCACAAAACCACATCTCATAAATGAGGTGTTAATGTTCACTTGTTTTCCTCATGGCAGGACTCCTGCCATGATTGGCTGCTCCTTCGTGGCCAGTCGCAACTACTTTGGCGAGCTGGGCCTACTCGACTCCGGCATGGACGTCTACGGAGGAGAGAACATCGAGCTGGGCATCAGGGTGAGTGTGTCGCCCAGTTTCCTCTTGTTCCAGCTCTCTGTACCCTGTAGGTTAGAGTGGAGCAGCGTCCTGTCGTGTGGCCCCGCTGATGAATGAGGTCCATTAGGAGTCCTGGAGGACCGGGCCCCTGTGTGCACCCCCGAGTAGGGCAATGCAGATAAATGGTCACATAGAGGGAAGGTTGGACAGTTGTTGTATATTTTTAGAGATAGGCAGTGCAAAGACATGCATGATGATCTCTCCAATATTTAAAACCATCAAAATACATGTAGACATCGGGGGGTTCATCCAACAATTTCATAATTTCTTTATTTTTATTTAACCAGAAGTCTCATTTAGATTTGAGAAATCTATTTTGCATGAGAGTCCTGGCCAAGATAGGCAGCAGCACAGTTCAGAACATGAACAACAAAGGCAAGGCTAGTTTATAGCACCTTTCAACACAAGGCAATTTAAAGTGCTTTACAAAAATGAAAGACATTAAGAGCATTAAGAAATAGTGCAGCAGAAACACATTGTAAAATGGCATTTAAAAACGGTCTTTATCAAGCAAAGAAAATAAACATTAAAAAATACATGAATAAAAGTTACCGTGAAGTGTAAGATGTGAATAGTTCAATTAAAAGCAGCGACAAAAAGAAAAGCCTTCTGCCTGGATTCAAAAGTAGTAAGAGTTGCACCGGACCTGCATGTTTCTGGTAGTTTGTTCCAGACAGGAAGCCAGTGTAAAGACCCCAGAACTGGAGTGATGTGATCCACTTTCTTAGTGTTAGTGAGGACTCGAGCTGAGGCATTCTGAATTAGCTGCAGCTTTCGGTACCACTTTACAATACGACTACCCTTATAATGGATTCATAAAGGGTTTATAATTAGGTTATGAATTAGGTTGTAAACACTTTATTCATCATTAAGAACCAGTTATAAACCAGTTCTAACACAGGATCACTATTTGGCAAGATGACTAAGCCTTACATTGGCTACTTAGCAAGAATCAACTCAGTGAACAACAGATACCAAGGATGCTGGCTGATAAAGAAGACGAAGTAAGCTAAATAGCCAATATAAGGCTTAGCAGTACAGATACATGTGGGCTCACTATTTGGCAAGCATCCGGTCACAGTTGCCCTGTTTATCTCATGTCTTATAAAAGCTTATTAATGATTTATAAAGTTTTCACAACTTAATTAATAAATTAAGTACAAACTATTCGTAAACCCTTTATAAGGGCAGTCTTATTGTAAAGTCGTACTGTTGGGGCAGAATCTCTGCTCCGCGCCGTTCCTATATGAGCGGGTTCTCAAAAGAAGGAAAAATTCAAAACAGCCAGGATAAGGGTTAAACAATAATCTGCTTTAATGGCGGAAACATACAAATACTTCACCTAATCACGAAGCACTCTGCAGAGTACTCCGGGCTCAGGTTCTACCACCGTGTGAGACACGTCTCAGGAACGGCAAGTCAAAAACAAGAGCGCCGATCTTCAAAATGATCACAACATTTATACACAGAGTTCACTTCTGAGCGAGCTAGACAGTGAGTTGGCAGTGTTCCATTGGTCGGTTTCCCTTCTGGGCGGGATCCCAGGTAGTAAGTCAGTTGTTGATTCCATCTGTTGCTTCACAGTGTATGTGTGTGTGTGTGTGTGTGTGTTTCTGTGTGTGTGTTTGTCCCTCTGCCCTTAGGCAGATCCCCCAATCAATGATTTGGAGTCATGACAGAGGACTCTTTGACAGGACACATACTCATTCCCCCTAAACATCTTCAACACACACATCCTATCATGTATCTTTAACAGAAGTTAATTGTTCTTATCGCTTAATGGCTTCCCTGAACTTCCCTTCACCCCAAAGTCAGCTTACTAGGAATGAATACATTTTATTGATAAGCTCAAAAGGACCTTTATCTCATTTACTGCTGGGTGACCCAAGTCTCAAGGCC
>NW_011370179.1:0-3094 GCF_000735185.1 Notothenia coriiceps
GGGGGTTGAGGGTGATGGGGGGGTGATGGAGGGCAGAGGCTGAGCCCAGTGGAGGGTGAAAGAGGACATTAATGGTACTCACTCAGCAGCCAAATGAGGCGAGGGAGGGTGTGTGTGTGTGTGTGTGTGTGTGTGTGTGTGTGTGTGTGTGTGTGTGTGTGTGTGTGTGACGTACAGTAGCGTGCGGCAGCTGAGGTGTGATTTAACGGGTGTTCTAGCACAAAACTGCCATGTTATGTGCTTACCACCCTTGGCTGTTTCTCGCTTTTTACATGTTCTTTTAACTCCCTCTTCCCTCACCAATTCCCCTCCCTTTACTCCTTCTCTCCTTGTTTCCTGATTACTAATGTTTCCCTAATCCACTGCTTAATTTCCTTCCTTCTTTCTCTCACTTCCAGTCCGGTGACATCCAGGCGCGGCTGTCCGAAGTGGAGGAGCTGTCTCTGGGACCTCAGGGGGAGTTGGAGGAGAGGCAGGCTCCGAGAGAAACCACTCTCATACTCACACAGGTCATTTTCCTTCACAGAATACTGTTGAGACACACTCACTAATTAACTAAACCAGTACACAAAACACCCTCAAACACACATTGAAACCTGTTAGAAAAATATCACTCGTCAACGGCTTGAGCTTCCATAATCAGGATACATTATATATTTATTATCCTTGCAAGAATGGAAGTAATCGTCACACACTGAGCATTTGGTACAACTAGTTCCTGAACAGTGTCCTTCACATGCTTTATTCAAGAGAGGGAGTTACACAGTCACAATATGGCGGAATACCGGTTCAAAGCAGTATTCTATGCTTAGTTCAGATTAGCTAAAGCCCACGTCAGAAATGATCATCCTTGTCATATGTCTATCTCCATAGAGGCTGAATCATCATGTTAATCGTTGTCACATAGCTATCATATGCCTAAAAAAGTGTGTCCTGAGGGTCTTCTAGGTAATCATACATCCTGTTGCGTAGCTACGTAGGGCCTTTGTTATCATGTGCTACTCTGATATTGGAAGAGTACATTCATTATTTCCCCAACCAAACCCAAGTGTATATAGACATCTGCAGAAGAACACACTTATTTTGCTGTCAAGCTGAATTTACATCATGTTATATTTGAGGCGTTTTTTCAAAGATTTAGCGTCTTTATTCAAACTCTCTTCTCCCCTCAGCTCCAGGAGGAGCACCAGAAGGCTCTGCTCCGTCGGGACTTCCAGCTGCAGAGTCTGGGCCTCCAGGCTCGGCTTCAGCAGAAGTTATGGAGCCAGGAGAGGTCTCTGCTGGTGCAGGAGTCCCAGCACCTGAAACAGGCCCTGCTCCTGCTCAGCCTCAAACTACGCTGCTTCCTCAAACACTGGAGGCTGGGCTGCAGGAAAGACACCGAGTGGAAGGACATCTTGGAGGTAAGAGGGGACAGAAAGGATTTAATAGTCAACTCAATTATTTTGCCCAATAAATCTTATCGAAAAGCAATGCTCTATTATCCTAAAAGCTTCAAAGGATTTCTCCAATTGTCATCAAACATGTTGAAATAAGGTTGTTTTAGGTTTTCATCCTGCAAAAGCATTAAGAAAAAATTGTAAGAAAAGAACAGGGTTCGTACGGGTGCTTGAAATCCTTGAAAATGCTTGAATTTTGGGAATGGTGCTTGGATTTGAGATAAAGTGCTTGAAATTGTAAATGCTTTACTTTTACAATAAATTGCTGTCTGACTGAATAGTTCGCTTTTTAGATTAAAAGAAAATAAAGAAGTCGGAGCGAGCTTAGTTGCTTCGCTTCTACATAAAACAGCTCCGCTCCGGCCTTCCCGCGCTATGCGCGCGACCTGCAAGTGTTTTATTTTGTGTGACCTGGGCATTCTAATGAGAGAATGACAGTATGCCAGGAGGTTGCTGTTTTAACGAGCGTTGGCTATCCGAAAAGAAATACAAGCTGTGGCTAAAACGAGGATCAACCCAACGATTCGCCTTCTGCAAAGTTTGCCACAAAGAATTTCAATTATTCGCGATGGGAGAGTCTGCGCTGACGAGCCATATGAAAGGTAAGCCGTAGTAGAGCATTTTGGATTAGGCTAACGTTGCATGTTACGTTTGTTTAAGCTAGTAACGTTAGCGAACTCGATGTGGGATAATTGCTTATGCAGGTGACAATAATAAAAAGGAGCGTACCTATGTCAGTATGTGCGACAGTCGCCATCCTGTGGTTTTCAGAGGATGAAGCACATAAAAGCAATGTATTTCTACTGGTAGTATTTTTCGTGCCTAAACTTGCTCCATCGAAATCAGTCACATTGACCCGAAGACATATTTTGAGTTATACACTGTTGGAAAGAGGATATTCCTAGCTTTCTAACGGAGGAAACATATTTTTGTTTGTATTACTGGTCTGGGGGAAGCTCGCGAGTGTGTGTGTGTGTTTGTGTATTTTTGCGTTTGTGTGTATTGTGTTAGTTTCCCGGGGAAAACACTCACGAGAAACATCGGCTGTTGTTATGCCTGCTTTGACGTAAAGTTACTCCGTTCTCCGCTTGTAATTATGCCGTTATAAGTTTCAAAGTTGTATTTATCATCTGAATTTGCCGAAACAAGTTTAATATTCTGAAAGCCAAGACTTTGTTTATTTGAAATCAGATGAAAACAAACTGTAACGGACCCTGCCGTGTTATCTATGATTACTATACGCCATACATTCATAATGTCAGCGGGAGGGAGGGGGGAGCATCGCTACGTAAAAGCATTAGTGCGAGGGAGAGCTGTCATCTTCCCTTTACAAGCTTCAAACATGTATTTATCGGGAGATTTTGGCAATAAAAGTTTCATATTCTGAAAAATATTCCCTGGAAACCTCCAAAACTCTTACACAGAAAGAGGATCTCTGCACACGCTTTTTTTTATATCATATCAGCTTTGTGTTTCAATGGTTTTGTCCTAACCTTGGAGAGCCGTATGTTTACTGCCACCCTAAAAGGACCTCAACATGTTTAAAAATGTTAATAAAGAATTTATTGAAAAGTTAGTTGGCTGATTGTTTTATATTGGCTCAGCCAGGTTATATGGGATGCCCAGTCTACTATATATGATATGGGTCACTCATT
>NW_011370180.1:0-12152 GCF_000735185.1 Notothenia coriiceps
TTCTCCCCTGTGACCCCCATGCAACTGTCCCACTTCATGACTGGAATTAACTCCACCTGCACACTTGACCTAATGCCCTCCAAATTTGTTAAGGAGAGCCTCCCTGCCATCTCCCAACTCATCGCCACCATCATTAACTCCTCCCTCAGATCTGGATCAGTTCCCCCCTCTCTCAAACTGGCTGCTGTCACACCCATTCTCAAAAGACCTGGACTCACACCTGACATCATGTCCAACTTCCGGCCCATCTCCAATCTCCCCTTTCTGTCAAAAATACTTGAACGTGTCATTGCCTCGCAACTAAAATCCCACCTCAGCTCCAATGACCTCTTTGAGCCATTTAAATCCGGTTTCCGATCAAAACACAGCACAGAAACAGCTCTTCTGAAAATCACAAACGACCTCCTCCTCTCCTCTGACTCCGGCAACCTGAACATCCTCATCCTCCTCGACCTCACCGCAGCATTCGACACCATCAACCACACCATCCTGCTGTCCCTCCTTGAATCATCACTCAACATCACTGACACTGCACTCTCCTGGCTGAAATCCTACCTCACCGACAGACATCAGTTTATCAACATCAACAACTGCACCTCCTCCACTGCTCCTCTGTCCCAAGGCGTCCCCCAGGGTTCGGTGCTTGGCCCCCCTCCTCTTCATCCTTTACATGCTCCCCCTTGGCAAAATAATTAGTCGCCACAACCTTCAATTTCACTGCTACGCCGATGACATCCAACTTTATATCTCAACAAAAACCATCACCCCCACAACACACTCCACTCTCACCAACTGTCTCTCAGAAATAAAAGCATGGATGCAAACAAACTATCTCCAACTGAACAGTGCCAAATCAGACATCATCATCATCGGCCCCCCATCCCGTATCAAAGACATCCAGAATTTCAACTTCACCATTGACAGCCACACTCTATCTCCCCCCCCTCACATCCGCAACCTCGGAGTCATTTTCGACAGTCAGCTCAAATTCAACCACCACATAAATCACATCACCAGGACCGCCTTTTTCCAACTCAAAAACATTGCCCGTCTCCGCCCATCACTCTCCTCCTCTGCTGCTGAAACCCTGATTCATGCATTCATCACTTCACGACTCGACTACTGCAATAGCATCCTCTATGGCATACCATCTAACCTCCTCAATAAACTCCAACATATCCAGAACTCTGCTGCCCGCCTCCTCACCCACACCAGCTCCCGAGACCACATCACTCCCATCCTCCAGAACCTCCACTGGCTCCCCGTCCCTCAAAGAATCCACTTCAAAGTCCTCCTCATTACTTACAAAGCCCTCACAGCCAGGCCCCCCCCTACCTCACAGACCTGCTGCACCACCACACCCCTTCCCGCTGCCTCCGCTCATCAGAAGCCAACCTCCTATCCATCCCCACCCGCACCAATCACCGGACCTGGGGGGACAGAGCCTTCTCCGTCGCTGCCCCCTCCCTCTGGAACTCACTCCCACAACCCATCAGAGACTGCACCGACCTCACCACCTTCAAAAAACTCACAAAAACTCACCTCTTCAATCTGGCTTTTAATGTGTGATTGTTTTTGTATTATTTGACTTTAACTTTAACTATATATTTATTTGTTGTTCCTTTCTTCTCTTTTCTTTTCTCTTCACTATTATCTGTAAAGCGTCTTTGAGCACCTGTAAGAGCGCTAACAAATTAAATCTATTATTATTATTATTATTATTATTATTAATATAAAAAATACAGGCACCTTGCAAAAGGGGTCAGTGTTGCATATGTATTACAGAGTGTTGTACATTTAGAAGCAGCAACAGCTCATATTCTTAATTGTGTGAGAACTGGTTATAAATAGGAACTGATGTAATTTAAAGTTCTGCCACAGAAGGGCAAAATTACTTTTGTGGGGTTTCAGAGACCCCTGCTGTACATCATTGTTGAATACAAAAGCTTTTCAAACGGGTTATAAATAAAAATACCCCCTCCCAAACATTTGGATTCCTATCAAAAATGTTCAGGTGATTAATGTAGAATGTGTCACTTTAAAAAAAAAAGTCCATATGGGGCACCAAAACAAACGCAAACTAATATGACTTAATACAATTTGATATCAACAATTAATGACCCTCTGAACATGGTCATTTCCATCTTCATGAATGGCTCGTTGTTATTCTGAATGTTGCTCAGAGCTGCATCAGGTGTCCAGACTCACCAGAGGGCCGGTGTCTAAATAAACGTAGTCTCGAGCAACAAAATCCATCACCTCACTGGATCACAGTTTATAACCCTGGTCTCAAACTGGAAAGGTTATTGCCATTATTAAACAAACTGATATGAAATTTCATCCCAGTTTTGTACAACAGAGTTCAAGCTGAGCTAAAGACTCAACCTCACCTTTCTGTCAACAGTGAATACTTTCCCAAGGTTCATCGTGAACCAAATGAACTTACTGTAGATGTAACACTGGGCTGCTTACATGCTTTCTATTACAAGGTAATACATCTGATCAAATATTAACATAATTACATGTCTGACTGATGTGCTGTATGAATCAATGCAGCTGGAGGCAGCAAAGATAATCTGTAAACACAACACACAGTCTACTTTAAACTTTTAAGTTGATTTGAGGAACTGTTTGTGAATGTAAGTCCAATATTTACTCTCTTTCAGCTCAGTTGTTGTTGCTCAATGCTCATAAATGTTCACCAACTAGCTGCTGACGTTATCGGTCCAAAACAGACATTCAAATTATTTGGTGAGATGATCACCAGTCCCAGTAACCACCAGTGTTGCTGCTAACAGTACTTGGCTAACAGCCAATCAGATTGCAGCATGGCAAAAGGTAGAACCAGGGTAGAACATTAGTTGTGGGCATGGTTAATGCTGTTTACCAATACTCAAGAAACTTTAGATTGCAAGCTCTGGAGCAAATTAAAGCACATGTTTTAAATGATGATACCCAGCCAACTTAATAACAATTGCAACCAAGAAGTTATTTAATGCATGCATTGATACAGAATTATATTAATTTCTAAATCAGTAAACTGCCAATAGTCCACACTGTTGCTGTTGCCAACAGGTGGGCAAACTACATTAAAGTACTATATTTAAAACATTTTAATAAATGTATTTACTTTTATATTTTACAGCTCTACACATATAGAATTTTTATTCACGAGGTAACATTCAATCTCAACTTTGCAGGAATATTGTTGCCCCAGTAAACGCTCTCTCCCATCAGTGGGGTGTGCTGAGCCCAAACTATGCATGTCCTTGAGTTCGGCAGTGACTCATGTAGGGGGGGTTGTTCTGCAGCTGGCGTGTCTTAATCAATACAATGAATGTTTTATCAAGTGTCAGCTTTCTGTTTCACTGCGTGCTAAACACGAACTCCAAATCTTTTCCAGTAGGATTAACAGCCTCATTTTTCTTGCCCTTAATCCCTCCTGCAGTGACCACTTTCATGAGAAAGCTTTTTTTTTCTTCCAAGATTTGGTCGGATGTTGCCTCTGGTGATTTTACATAATTTCTCTCCGCCTTCCAACAATCCGATTTCATTGCCTTGAGTAGGCTGTGTCTCCGCCTCTAGAGCTCCATGTAAGACCAGCCATGTGACACAACATGGGCTGATTAGAAACCCAACCTGACAAGAGCCTTTTCTTTCTTTTACTCGTTTGGGAACAGTCGCTTGTTCCCAGAAGCAGAGGAATTTGCTGTATGCATCATTTTCTTTACTCACAAGTGTTATGCATAATTTGTCCAAAATAACTCTTATGTCAGTCAGATATGAGAGTCAAGACCATTCATAAATGAACATGTTTCTATGATTAAATAAACTGTACCAAAAATGCACAAGTCATACATTAATGATTAAGTAAATAAATGCTTTTATTTATGTCAGGCACATAATGTCTTCAAATAAAATGGGCCAGATCTGGAAAGCTGCATATACATGTTAAAACTGCAAACAAAATCGGTTCTCTTGAATTCAGCATCAGCAGATATGACCAGCTGCAAATGAACAACTAAATAGGTTGTAGATAAGCTACAGTCGATGTAGGCAGTATAATAAAGGTTCATGCGTTTGTTTAATATCAGTAAATGTTGTTCTTCAGGAATATGCTCATTCGAAACAATTTTTTTACCAATGTTATTAAAGAGAGACCGAGAAGCAAGACTTTAATGGAAAAAATACGGGGTTCTCATTTCAATGTGATGAAATCAAATAATCGAATAGCTTTCAATGATAAAAAATAATAGGGTTAAAGAAGCACCAAGAGACCATGAAGCCCTAAGTTTTGACTAATTCTGCTGATAGATACATCACAGTTAAATCATGCCTGCATTAATTTAACGAGTTTTGTGTTGTCCCACCATCAACAGTGACTCTTGTGGTTGTGGGCTACTGAGGCCCTTCAGTCAGTGTGGTGGATTGCGTGCGAGAGCCCCAACCTTTCTCCACATTCCACAATGAAGAGTTCTGTCCACACATTGTGATTTAGGTCATCGCCAATTCACTGCCTGTTTTCAGGCATTTGAAAGATGTCCAGTATCCTGGGTTGGCACAATCACCCCATGCCTGTTACCATGGAAAGGGGGGAAACTAGAACCCTCCTCCGTGCAAAGTAAATCTCCACTTTCTGGGGGGTTGGGCTGAGGGGGGTTGGGAGGTAACTTGCGGTCGTCGCTCAGTGCAGTGAAAGGTGCCTGAGGTTCACAAATTAACCCTCTCTTCTTCTGCACGTTTTCATTCAGTAGTTTAACACACTGGTCAGCGCTCTGCGACTGTGTAATAGATACATATATTCTACCACAGGCTCGAAAGAGGTTAATTCGGTTGACTCCTCCCAGCGTTGTAATTTATCGTATTAATAATCACACCACTTTAGCTTCGCCTTAAAAGTGGGAGGGCTGCTCGAGAGTGCCGAAAAACCGCGAGGAGCTGTCTCCGTTACGCGTGGTGCTGAAAGTGCCGCTCGCCTCATTATGTGGTCGGTCTTCTTTGTCTTTCTGTCTTATCTGGACAGAAACTTCGTGAAGGGCGACTTCCTGAGCCGCGCTTTGGACGCAGAAAGGGAGAGCAAAGAAATGTTCTCCATGCTCAACGGCACCTTCTGCGCAAAAATGTCAACCGTGAGGGAGAGCTTCCTGTACCAGGTGTCAGACGGAGCAGAGGTCGTGCGCTCCTTCGTCAGCCCCGCCGGGAAACTTGTGAACTGCTCCGTCACTGTGAACCAGATGCAGGTGAAGTCGTTCATGCATGAGTGCAGGTTGGGACAGAAAGAGCAGAGAGCCGGGCAGCAGCCGGAGACGCGTTTTGCGCGCATGAATGAAGCAAAACTTATGTGCCGGGAGTTTAAGGAGAGGTCGGAGCGCAGAGGCAGGGAGAGGGATGATGACTCTGCTCTGCAGGACCATGTTTTAAAAAGGTCTAAGAGAGGCTTCACCTATCCTGGGACCCTGTGGTGTGGAGCTGGAAATATGGCTGATAATTATGACCAGCTCGGTGGGTTATATGCTGTCAATATCTTTGAGTTAATCAACTTAATATGAGTGTGTAATAATTACAATAATTCTGACCTCCTTGTTGCAGGAGATTTTGCAGAGACTGACAGCTGCTGCCGTATCCATGACCACTGCCCTCACGTGATCCACTCCTTCTCGGCCAACTATGGGCACACTAACTTCAAGTGGCACTCCATCTGTCATTGTGACTGTGATAATGCGTGAGTAAAATATATAGCTTTCACCTTTATGTGTTTAAATGTCTTCTTGCGTACATCTAAATTCAAAGTTTGACGATTATGTTTTTAGGCAAAATGTTGTCCATCTATACAAAGTATGAAAGCATTTGGAAAATCATTTTCATAAAAGTATTGTAATGCTATGCATCAGGATTTTTTAAAAAACAGCCTAAAAGGTTTCAAGAAAAAATTCAAAACTTGTGAGAATGAACACAGCGAACTTCAGGCTGAAATAGTCAATTCATATCAGCTGTTACAAGTTGCAATTTTTTTCATAATTTTGACAAAGTTAGTCAAATTTTACTCACCATTAAACAATTCCAAGAAATTATGCTGTCATGAGTTATCTAATAGAGATTTTAATGTAACAGTTCTTTGCCAAGGTTTCATTGGCAGGAAATTTCATTGTTGAAAAAACAATCTTAAGAAGTTAGGAAAGTGTGGCAATTGGTTAGAACAAAAGACAATGGTGCAATGAACATCTGATAAGAATGCCTGATTTGCCACCTAAAAACATGTTAATTGGTTAAATCCATAGACACATTTTAAATAACATTTTAAACAACTCGGTAGTAGACGTATATCAAATGCATTGTATCCCAGGAGAATCTACAGGGGTGGAATTGCAGCTCTGAATCAAACTCATGCTTACATTTTAGTGTAGTTACTCAATTTCTCATATTGCACTGCCATCTCCTGAAAGGGAAAACTAGATATGAGACTGCATTTTTGTTGTCCTTTCAGGTTAAAAGCTTGCCTGAGGAACGTCAACGACACATCTTCCAGGGTGGTTGGCCAGGCATTCTTCAACGTCATTGGTGTGCCTTGCTTTGAGTTGGCCTATGAGGAACAGTGTGCAGAGCGACACTGGTATGGCATGTAAGTATCACTGCACCCTGGTGTTAAACTTTTAAGTAGATTTGCAACATAGTGAGCTGTATTATTTTCTGAAATGACCATACATACAAACCTCCCTTTCGTTTGCTTTCTTTAGGTGTAAACTTTACAAGACGCTTCCGATTGCTGTGCTGCAAGAGGCGGTCCCATATGACTTTGGCGGCATTGATGTCATAGATAAGCTGACGGTCGCTCCTTCCAAGAAGAAAGAGTCCAAGAAAAGTGAAGAAGAAGAAGAGAAACCGGAGAGTACAACACAGTCTACAATTTCAGGTCCTGAAGAGCCTTCACTTACAAATGTTGTCACCGCCGCTGAGGACTTCATCAAGGTCCTCGCTACCGTCTCCACCTCTCAAAGCTCCACCGACCCAGATAAAGAAGAGACGCAAAACTCAGAGAAGAAGAAGAGGAAGAAAATAGGGAAGAAGAAGAAAACCAACAAAAAGCGAAAAGGAAAGGGGAGGAAGAGAAAGCAGAAAGCAGAGGAAGGAGCTGCCGTTTCTCCCTCTGGTTGCAAAGCAGAAGAAGTAATTGCTCTAAGTAACTTCCTTAGTGAGTCGCACAAACAGGAGCCGTCAATTGGAAACACAAACAGACTCAGTGACAGTGAATATAAGCTCGGAGGAAAAGAAGAGCCCTATAATGAAGTCATGAAAGATGAGCCAGCAATGGAGAAGCAGACAGTTTCCATTACGCCCCCTACGCCGGTCCAGAAGAAACCAGCAGAGTCCATAGAAGAAAATACTCTTTCCACACCCACCACTGCTATTCCACATGAAGTAACCAGAAGGCCCAGAACAGGGAGGAGAAAGAAGAACAAGAAAAGGACTCTTCCTTCCTTTGAAGAGCTTTTAGCGAACACAGCAGATAACTTATCAGTCACCATTTCTATCCCCACCATCATTACCATAACCCCGACAGAACAGCCAAAGCAACAAAGCTTTGTTTTCAGCACTGCCAGAACCCCCATTGAAATTCCCAAAGTCAAAAGAAACAGGTCAAAGGAGAGAAGAGACAGAGAGGGGAGGAAAAAAAGGAGGAAAGTCAGCTTAGCTTCTCCCTTTGTGGACGCTGGCTATGAAAATTCCTCCACGGACAATCTGAAAGTAATCCCTTTCACCGGGGCTCCCACCGTACCGTCGTTGCCCACCACAGAGCGGCAGGTTTCACAGATAATTGATGTCTATGGAGGGAAGACGATCGTCCAAGTTACGGCTCCGAAATCCTCCTTTAATGTATTGAAAAGGCAGAAGTCAAAAGGACTGAGAAGTAGAAGAAGGAAAACTGCTTCACCATTTTTTTCAAGTGAAAGTCCACCTGCACCGGCCATCCCTCTAACTACTGCTGCAATTAACAGGCCTGCAGAACACACAGAAACTCAGAGCGAATGGCGGCTTTTCACAACTATCACAGCAGCCCCTTCTATCATTCCAAACAGACACCGGCAGAGAAAACCACTGACTTTTACAACCACACAATCAAAAGTCGCCACCACCGAAGAGCTTAACCTATTGAGATCTGAAAAACGCCACGTGACCACCTCAGGGACTCCAGTCATGAGTCCAATTCAGTTATCAATTGAGAGAGCAACAGCACAATTCACCCTGAAGAAGAGGAGGAAAGCAGCAGTATCCCTTAGACAACAATGAGCCATGTGGCGCAACAGTATAGGCCAAGAAAATCTTAGCTCGCTTGGCTAGCTCCTGTCGATCAGAGACAACTGAGTTTTATACTTTATCAATATCTTTCCAGTATAATCTTTTTTCATGTTCAGCATTTAATTAACATTCATTTACAGCAATCATATTCAATTATGTGGAAATCACGTTTTGTAATATTGTTTTCTGCACATCTATAATAAAGTTTTCAAATGATTATGTGGCTTCCTCTACTGGTACTGCTACCACCACGACCAGACATCGGATAAGCGGTAGAAGATGGATGGATGGATGGATGATTATGTGATTGTATTTGACGGTGACATTTCAATTTAGTGAAAAGATATAGTGGGAAACATGCATATTATGTTTTCTATCTGAGATTAAATGATTGGTACAAACATGCTACAAGATGCTAACATTTAAGCTAACACCAGCAGCTGCATTAAAACCGAAACATGTCAGATATGACTTAATAGCATAAATGTATGAGCTTTTGAGGGGCTGGTTGAAGGAGTTTTTTACGGACAAAGCCATGCTAGCTGTTTCCCATTGTTTCAGGCCTTCATGTAGCTTCATAGTTTAAATATGTTCATGCAATACTGTAAGAAAGTGAATAACTGTATTACTCACAATGTCCTTTCCCCAATGTCAATGTTTTATTCCAGTTTAAACTTTGTAGATATCTGAAATCATCAGAATGAGCAGAGAAAGAAAGCTAGCAATATAAGGCTCAAAATGATCCTTTTAACATTTTCAATTACCATTTTAAAATCATCTTGTGTGCCATTCTCTTGTTATCTCAGCTTGACATATTAAAGAAAATTAGAAGTCTAAATAACAGAGGCTTAGCACTAACCTGCTTAGCATGATTGCATTTTTGTGAACCTTTTCTTCCATACAGCGGGCAAAGAAACCATGCCAACAAGAACTTCCAAGTTTATGCAATGTGCTCTTTTGTTTAAAGGGATTTATAGTCCCCACACCCCCTCACCTCCATCCCATGTGGTTTAAAGCAGGGTCACATTCTCAACAAAGATTAGGTTCTCACTTTGCACTTTACTTTCACCTCTCAGCACTCAGGGTTTGTAACACCCAGTGCAGTGGCTGAAATCCTTCCAGGTCAGCTGATTCTCACATGCTTGGCATAAGACGAAATATTCTGAATGATTTGAAAAGTGTGACATGTCTAATAGATCTTCATCACATCTGATACATGGAAAGATAAATGTACTGCTGAGAACATTTTTTCAGATATTCTGGCCAGCATCAGATTATCTTGTGTGAATTTTGCAGACTGTGGGAAACGATGTAACAATGCAGACGTTCATGCTGCAGCAAAGATTTTCTGGAAGATACCCAAGCTTTCAAAAGGAGCTTGGCATTCAGATTCAATCATACGCTGAAATGGCAGAGCAACTTACAGTACAGTTGGATCTTTGATAAGACTATTGTGTGAGAAGAGAGACAGTGGCATGAACTTTCTATCTCATTTCTAAGTTCAAAAGGTCTTTGGATTCACGTTTGCTTATATTTATTCTAAGTTGTATTAATACCACATTTGTAATCAAATTGAATCTGTATTTAAAACTCAAAATATGCTTTGCAAAATACCCTATATGAAATGTATTGTTATTCATAGTTATGCCTTACTCACAATTAAATGTACAGTGCACGTGAATGAAACACTCAACAAAGGTGTCCATGTGTGTAGCTTACATTTAGTTAATCTGTACAAATCAGATTTATACACGGATAAAGAATTATTAACACACTTAGATCAACACAAACATAAATATACAGTCTTAATATACACACATTTCTTGAACCTAGGGTATGTGATTGTAGCTGATGCCGCTTTGGTTGGATGCCCACTGGTCACAGGTTGTGTTTGGGTTTTGACCCCAACTCGTTACGGCAGAGTAGGCATTGAAATGTAGGAGATGTGTTAGGAGACACGCTCCAGTCAGGCAGAACAAACACACAAAAGGGATACAATCCATAGTATGGGAGATAATGAGAGGACAGCACACTCTGTGACTTCCAATTAGGACGGTGAAGAATCCAATAACACATTATATTTACCAACACAGAGGAGGAGTTATTGATTGAGAGACAATAACGTGGAGTGGGTAACAATGAGCTGGGGTGTCACTGATGGATGAGGGAGAGAGATGCTGTGCTTCTGCTCAAAGTGAACCAATCAGATCAAGTATAACACCCGCTTCTATGATTTCAATAGGTTGTGGAGAACAGTTAGTTTAATTAGTCAAGTATCTATATAGACTCGCTTTACAGTTAAACAAAGACAGTAAAAGCGATTTGAATTCATATTCAAATTAAAGACAAGCTCATTTTATAGTGAGTAAGAACACAAAATGGCAAGGAAGCATCAATAAAATACCTTTGCAAATATTTAAAGCTCTGATTTGTTTTCTGTCCTACAAATTTACACGGCCAAAACTGAAGTTATTGTACTTGGCCCGAAGAATCTACGAAACAAATTATCTAAAGATATACTAACTATGGATGGCATTAATTTGGCCTCCAGTGAGACTGTAAGGAATCTTGGTGTTATATTTGATCAGGATTTATCCTTTAACACCCACTTAAAATCAATTTCAAGGACCGCCTACTTCCATCTACGTAACATTGCAAAAATCAGGCATATCTTGCCTCAAAACGATGCAGAGAAACTAGTCCATGCATTTGTTACTTCAAGGCTGGATTATTGTAACTCCTTATTATCAGGGTGTACCAAGAAGTCAGTCAAGTCGCTTCAGCTGATTCAAAATGCTGCAGCTCGTGTACTAACCAGAGTTAGGAAAAGGGACCACATTACTCCTGTTCTGGCTGCCTTACACTGGCTCCCTATAGAACACAGGATAGAATTTAAAATTCTTCTTCTCGCCTACAAAGCCCTTAATGGGCAGGCGCCATCTTACCTTAAAGAACTCATTATACCCTACTGTCCTACTAGGGCATTGCGTTCCAAGAATGCAGGGTTGTTGGTTGTTCCTAGAGTCTCTAAAAGTACAATGGGAGCCAGAGCCTTTTCTTATCAATCTCCACTTTTGTGGAATCAGCTTCCAGTTTGTTTTCGGGCGGCAGACACCCTATCCGTTTTTAAGAGTGCGCTTAAGACCTTCCTTTTTGATAAAGCTTATAGTTAGGGCTGATTAGATTCAGCCCCTAGTTTTGCTGATATAGGCTTAGTTTGTCGGGGGACATCTTACTTCTTCCTTCTCTCTGTCTATACCTGTGTACTCTCATGTTCCGATTAACCCAGCTTCCCCAAATTTCTTTCTTTTTGGTGTCTATATACACCGGGATCCGGAGTCATGGATGATCCTGCGGTCCTGTGTCATGGATCGCGAGTTCTGGATCTTGAGTCGTGTCTGTGGTCCTGGATCATAAGTCCTGGATGGATATCCTCGTGGATTCATCTTCCTATTATACACACATGCATTTCCAAACATTTGGACTACCTATGTTGCAAATGTATTATCTTTTCAATTTACACACGGCATCTATTGCACGTCTGTCCGTCCTGGGAGAGGGATCCCTCCTCTGTTGCTCTCCCTGAGGTTTCTCCCATTTTTCCCTTTAAACTGTGGGTTTTCTCTGGAAGTTTTTCCTTGTACGATGTGAGGGTCTAAGGACAGAGGGTGTCGTATTGTCATACTGATATTCTGTACAAACTGTGAAGTCCACTGAGACCAATGTAACATTTGTGATATTGGGCTATATAAATAAACATTGATTGATTGACATTTGACTGTGGAGGAGGTTCATGGCTAATCTTTGACCGTGTTATGGAGGAAAGATCAACCGATGAGGAGGATTCAGGGTCAGAA
>NW_011370180.1:12619-22810 GCF_000735185.1 Notothenia coriiceps
GGGTGTCGTATTGTCATACTGATATTCTGTACAAACTGTGAAGTCCACTGAGACCAATGTAACATTTGTGATATTGGGCTATATAAATAAACATTGATTGATTGAAATTTAAAGCAACTTAAAATCGAAATAAACAAAGATTTTTGCAGATTAACATTGAATGTATTAAGTAATGGACATTGAATAAATCTATTTGACTGTTCAAAAATATATTTCTTGAAGTGTATTTGGAGGTTTAAATAACAGCAAATGTGGGCAACAATGTTGCGGGAGTAAAGGAATTCAAGGACTTAAGAAGTTGTTTATTTTAAATATAAAATGTTGAACATTGATGTGATACATTTTAATGCAAATATCTCACAAAAATGTAAAAAGAACATTGTCTTAACTTTAAGAGTACAATACAGCAACTCTGCTTATTTGTTTGATATCCTATTATCATATAAAAGCCCAGTAATCATTATTCTATTCCTGGCAGCTGATTGTGGCGAAGACTAGCCTCCATTTCTCTGTTACACATTTTCTGTTTGGGAGCGAAAAACTGCAGCCTTGTCATGAAACAGCCAGCCAAGTGCTTTTTCTATCGTGTGTGTGTATACAAATGAAGGCTTTGGGTAAAAGGATGATCATTACCATCAGAAAGGTGTGTGGGTTTTGGTTGGCAGTTACCAGCAAAGCTTGGCTTTCCTGCGTCCTCGAGACTGGGCAGGATACTCACTGGCATCTCTCTACAGGCAGAAACACAGAAAGAGATACTTCAGTCTGGAGCAAAGTGGTGGACTGACAGGCCAAAGTGATGCTAGTAACGTGGCTTATAATGCATTTACTCATATTTTCCTAGGCCCATAACTTTGACCTAGTTTATCAGTTTCTACTGCCCTTGCTGTACACAGGCTTGCGACCTTGGGGTGCTCTCTGTGTTTTGTCTCCTTATTCCTGGCTGTTGGCGTCAGCTGATAGAGGTGTTATAGTGACCTGCCTGTTTTATCTTGTTATGCAGAATGTTGATTCTTCTCTCAGAACCAGCTAATTTCATGGGACTGGGTGAGAGATCTTCAGAGTTGGTTGGCCAAACGCTGTGTCCCTTCATAGCTACAGCAAATGTCTTTGTCAATTCTCCGGCCGTAACTTCAAATAAACCTTCAGTGTTTGCCATGGAGTTCCAGCTCTCCCGTGCCTCATCGTGTTTCGACTCCATGCTCCAGAGGTTTCCATTACACCTGTGAAAACAATCTTACAATTGATCCTCGTCTTTCTTTTTTTTGTATATTATGGAAGAAGAGGCTAATGTGTCTCGTGTTGTAGAGAAAATAAAGGAGGACGTATTGGAAGAAAAAATGATTAATGTTAAGGCCTCTCTGCCTTCCCCTCTATGTGGTTAAATGAACTGGATTATTTGGTTAATGCATATTTTAAAGAACCCATGAAGTTTGATCTGAGTTGTCCTGAAGATTATTTTAATAGGTTTTAGTTGTATTAGCACTATAGCATAAACAACAGAGTAACTGTGAATGTGAATCCAACAGACTTCTGCTGTTAAGGTAAACGTTTGAGCCCCACCATGACATATCCATCCTGCACGCATGTAATAATATTGTGTTTGTGACCTCTAGTGGACAATCCTGAAAGGATATTTGTCAAGTTGTGCTGCTCAATTGAAATCCACCCTCATTCTGTCTGTGAAAGGTTTGTGCATTATTGCAGATCATATCTAAATCTCAGAAAATACAATAGGAAATCCTTCAACACCACCCATACACAACACATGTACAGGACTGTCTCAGAAAATTAGAATATTGTGATAAAGTTCTTTATTTTCTGTAATGCAATTAAAAAAACAAAAATGTCATACATTCTGGATTCATTACAAATCAACTGAAATATTGCAAGCCTTTTATTATTTTAATATTGCTGATTATGGCATACAGCTTAAGAAAACTCAAAAATCCTATCTCAAAAAATTAGAATAGTTCCTCAGACCAAGTAAAAAAAAAGATTTATAACAGCAAAACACAATCAAACATGTGAAAATGTCCATTAATGCACTCAGTACTTGGTTGGGAATCCTTTTGCACGGATTACTGCATCAATGCGGCGTGGCATGGAGGCAATCAGCCTGTGGCATTGCTGAGGTGTTATGGATGCCCAGGATGCTTCAATAGCGGCCTTTAGCTCATTAGCATTGTTGGGTCTGGTGTCTTTCAGCTTCTTCTTCACAATACCCCACATATTCTCTATGGGGTTCAGGTCAGGGGAATTTGCAGGCCAATCGAGGACAGTAATGCCATGGTCAGTACACCACTTACTGGTGGTTTTGGCACTGTGGGCAGGTGCCAGATCATGCTGGAAAATGAATTCCTCATCTCCATAGAGCTTTTCAGCAGACGGAAGCATGTAGTGCTCTAAAATCTCTTGGTACACAGCTGCATTTACTCTGGGCTTGATGAAACACAGTGGACCAACACCAGCAGCTGACATGGCTCCCCAAACCATCGCTGACTGTGGGAACTTCACACTGGATTTCAAGCAACTTGGATTTTGCTCCTCTCCAGCCTTTCTCCAGACTCTGGCGCCTTGACTTCCAAATGAAATACAAAACTTGCTTTCGTCTGAAAAGAGGACTTTGGACCACTGTGCAACTGTACAGTGCTTCTTTTCCTTAGCCCAAGTCAGACGCCTCTTCCGTTGTCTTGAGTTCAGAAGTGGCTTGACCATGGGAATACGGCTATTGTAGCCCATTTCCCGGACACGTCTGTGAACAGTGACTTTTGATACCTGGACTCCAGCTTCAGTCCACTGTCTTTGAAGCTCCCCCAAATTCTGGAAGCGACTCTTCTTCACAATGCTGTTAAGGCTGCGGTCATCTCTCTTGGTTGTGCAGCGTTTCCTGTCACATTTCCCCCTTCCAACAGACTTTTTGTGGATGTGCTTTGAAACTGCACTCTGTGAACAGCTTGCTCTTTGAGAAATTTCTTTTTGTGTCTTACCCTCCTGATGGAGGGTGTCAATGACGGTCCTCTGGACAGCAGTCAGATCAGCAGTCTTCCCCATACTTGTGATTTAGTTTACTGAACCAAGCTGAGTGTTTTTCAAGGCTCAGGAAACCCTTGCAGGTGTTTCGAGTTAATTAGACGATTCAAGTGATTCGTTGAACACCCTACTAGTATACTTTTTCATGATATTCTAATATTTAGAGATAGGATATTTGAGTTTTCTTAAGCTGTATGCCATAATCAGCAATATTAAAATAATAAAAGGCTTGCAATATTTCAGTTGATTTGTAATGAATCCAGAATGTATGACATTTTTGTTTTTTTTAATTGCATTACAGAAAATAAAGAACTTTATCACAATATTCTAATTTTCTGAGACAGTCCTGTATCAACATCCTCTGTCTGAAGTGCATAAGTACATAACTATTGGCAGCAAATGCAATTAAATTATTCAAGTAAAAGTACAAAATGGCACCATTCAGGGTGTTATGTTATGTATAGGTTATTGAAATAATATTAGTAATGCATAACATGTAAAAAGAGTTTCAATATTAATGTTGTCATTAACTGTTTAGCAGTTTCTTATTAAATAAAGGACTATTTCAAATCCTTATCGTAAATGTAACTACTATAGCTGTCAGAATAATGGTGTGCAGTAAAAGTGTTTTAACATGTAGTGAAGTATAAAGTGTCATCCAATATTTACAGTCAAGTTAAGCACAGAAACATGTACTAAAGTTTGTATCATATTTCGTTTACAAATCCTTGTTGGAATGAAGTATGGGAACTTATGTTTCTTTTTATGACAATTATAACCATGCTGATAAGAATTGTAAAAAGATAAATTGTGTTAAAGGGACCGCACCTTATCAGACAACCAAGTACTTCCTGAATGTTGACATGTGATGCAACCCTCTTCGCATAAATTCTGTAATCGAGGTTAATGTACAAAGTCAAAAGAAACAGATTTTAATCAACAGAAGTTGAAAGATATATTTAGTAAATGATTAATATTGATACCAAAACATTTTGTAACATCAACACCTATTAGGGAGGAAATTCCTTATCTACAGCAGAGAAATGTCCCGACCCCAGCCCTTAGCTGTCTGTTTGTATAATATATGGCTGTGCTAAGTGTAATATGATTGTGAATAAATGCAGAATAGGTCTAATATATGATTCAGGCAGACTTTGTTATTGAATCATTCATTTATTGATAAACTTTACAGTGCTGTACTTGGCCCAAAGGTTCTCTTAAACTAATCACAATGATAAAATGCTGATGCTGAGCAAGTGTAGTTGACTCTGGTCACATCATTGTATAGCGCTCCAATATTTGCAAAATTAGCACTTAACAGAAAGTACAGCTGAGATTGAAAGAAGGGTAATTCTGTTTTGTAGGCTTATGGTTAAAAACAAAATAGTACTGTACAAAAAAATGTGTACCTGATGGATGTGCTTGAGGTGAAGTAAGAGGATCATTGAAGTCAGTAAACTGTGTTCTTTACTGTTACACATGCTTGTGACATTTTATCTTTTCAAACAGTTTTATGCTGCGTGTTGCTATTCTTGTATCTTTGTGATATAGGTTTACTGTCAAACTAAAAATCCAAATCTGTGCCAATACATTTGGAGTGCAACATTAATCTTCAAATCAGACATTTTATTAAGTGCAAAATTAGTGTACAAACTTCTAAACCCAATCTGTTCCATGATCAAATAAAATGATGGTAGTAAACCAGTGAGATGAAGAATGTGTCTCAGCTGTCACAGCACTACAACACCTGCTCCACAGGTCGCATCTGAATGTCTCCAATCTGAAAGAAAAGACATAAAGGTAGTCCCATCATGGGTAAGGTAACAAAACATGACCAAGAGCAAAGGTAAAAACATGAGTGATAACATTAGAGACACTATCGAGGCTGTCAAATATCGACACGGAATCACATACTGTACCTGCACATGGGGAGGGGCGCTCAGGACGTATGTAACCGAGTTAGCAACATCTATTGCTTCCAAAGCCTGTAAGAGAAGTGAAACATTTATAAATATGCTAAAAAGATAAAACAACAATACTTTGGGAAAGTAGGAATAATATTTCTACCTTAAATTTTGTGTAAGAAGCAGCAGCTTTATCAGCATTTTCGCTGTAGAGCCTCGGAGCAAATTGAGTCTCCACCACCCCAGGAGAAATGCACTAAAAACAAGAGGAAATCATCAGCTATTAAAGAAAATCCTGAAATAATAAAAATGATGTTAAATCTGGCACATTTACTTAATTGACTCAAGTGTTCTTGATAATGATGGTGTATTTTCACTTTTTAAACACATTTAACATAAATACTGTACAGCTACGAACATAGTTATGTTATTAAATTACAAAAATAATGTTATTGGAATCATAACAGTAAATTAAATTGTTGGTGATTCAAAATAAGTTACATCCATATATATTATTTTTGGTAAGAAATGTATAGTTCGAAATATTATAATCATTAGGGAACTCTGCTTCAATCTTAATTCAACTTAAATGGGGAACATTTAATAAAAGTGAGGTTGATGGTATAAGGACTTTTCAGCTTTGCTTAGTTTGAAACATTTGTTAGAGAAGTAAAACAATCTCTTAAGTAACAAGTCATTAAAATAGTGACATTACTTATTACATTTCTGAACGTTCCCAACACTGGCAGGGTGTGTAAATCTGATTAAAAAGTACTTTGGAGTATCTCTTACTGTGGCTCTGATGTGGGTGTTGGCCTCACGCAGCTCCTGCCTCAGGCCCTCGGTCAAAGCTGTCACAGCGAACTTGGTGGAGCTGTAGAAATGTACATCAGTACTGTGGACTACACGATGTCCGCTCATGCTGCAACAGAAGAGGATATACGAGTTATACAAAGGGTTAACCAGGACAGCAACTTAACTATATTTACTGATATAAGTCTTGTACATGGGAATGTTCCAAAATCCCCAAAAATGTATTTGTAAGTCGTTCTATAAAAAGCCACGTTTGACTAAGAATTGCCAGACAATGCGTGAGACACTAAACTCTATTAGGTTTAGGGCTGCAACTATTTAAAAAAATGATCAAATCTTCATTGTTGAAGTCATTTCTCAAGCAAAAACACCAAAAGTATCTGTGTTTGAAAATTGTCTTTGTCTTATTTGATAGTGAACTGAATAACGTTAGGTGTTGCAAAGACTGCTGGTTGACCACAGCAAAATATATGAAGTGTCACCTTAGGCATCAGGATATTGTGACTCACTATTTTATTACATTTGACAAACCAAATGGTATGAAATAATTGGCGAATTAATCGGTATTGAATAGAATTGTTGGTTGCAGCCGTAGTCAGTTTAAAAAATGGGTGATGTATTTGTGGTAATAACTCTATTGAGTAACGTTAGTTAACATTTGAAGGGGAATTCCACAGCTGCAAATATCAAAGGAAATAAATAAACGTTTACCTGTTTAAGTTAATGATGTGCCCATCGTCAACATTTCTTTCTTTCATTGACTGATACGTTTCACGGGAGCAGATACACAAGGCAAGAACGTTCACCTGCAAGACGTCAAGCAGAAAACGAACAAGTAAAGACATTACTAGCTTCCGGATCATGGCCTCTAGTGTTAAGAAGCGGAAAACAAGATGCCAACAGAATTTACCTGTTTTAAGCCAATGTAAAAACTATAAATCAGTGAACTCAGAGTTGCCGGAGACATTTCTATATGTTTTTAGTATTCACTACTCAATGTTAAGGTGAAACACATGTTTTATTATATTTACCATATTTATTTTAAACATAAAAACACTTACATCCAACATGTTCTTCCAGCCGCTGGTTTGGCCGTGTAACAGCGACTCTGGGTGAGCCAGGCCAGCGTTGTTGATGCACACATCCACCCCTTTGTGCTGATCTTTAATGGCAGCGAACATGGACAGAATCTCCTCCTCGTTGTTCAAGTCACACTTGAAAGGTACCAAAACACCACTATGGCCTGCGCTTTGACACTCAGCTGCGAGGTTCTAAAATACAAAAAATTAAAATATGTACTCTGTATTTACATGTGATGGTCATTTGAATATGTCTCTTCATGATACTTATTTATACACTTTGATGTGCTTTTTAGAGCAGTTGTTTTGTGGGAAAACATTATTGCCTCAAAAAAACTTGAGCCAAGCCCGGAACATCTTTTACAGGTTGTTTACCAGGAAGTTGTTCAGATGCAAAGTCATCCAGGTTTTGATGCATCTCATCTTTAATCATATAAGTGGGATAATAAATCCCAAACAAAAGCCACACTATACCCACACCTCATTTAGAAAGTTAAAACCTCTGTTGGAGGTCAATGTTTTATTTCATAACATTTTATGAGGTCAGCTATAATGTAGCCTATTAAACTTGTCCATTTTGATTAAGCCACAGGAGGTTTTCAATGAGATAAACACTTGCTGCCAACACACCAAGTTGGCAGCAAGATTAGAAACAGATGAGAATGTTTATGTTTATTTATTTTTAGACCTACAGGAAAATAAGAGGCCAGTTCCTTGTATTTTTACGTATCACTTGATCACAACCTTTCTTTAAAAACATCAAATGTGTACGCCCCCATACTCCCTAGCCTAGTCTACAATACTAACAACAACTTTTATATTATGTTATTATCTAATGGCTGGAGCAAAACAACTTGTGGAAAGAGGTTCAAAGATAAAATGCATTTTCTACTAAATTCACTTCCAGGTCTCTCTAAAGTTATACTTCCACTTTAGCACATGATATCAACACAGTGTTTGGAAGTGTGGCTAACTAACTCACAGCTAACTTGAGTTTCGCTTGTAGTTTGGCGGTGTTGTGTACTACTCAGGATAATTCACTTTGAAGTTCAGAGCAAACGCACCTGTATTTTATCTACGTCCCTGGCACAGCCCACCACTTTCATTCCACACCGGACCAGCTCCTTGGCTATGGCCGCCCCGATCCCCACCGAGGCCCCGGTCACCAGGGCCACTCTGCCCCTCCAGCGGTCCATCTCTCTCGGTCAGCTGCTGTAAACACAAACCCCTTACTAAAGACAGGAGAGGATCACCGCGCTTTGGCTGCAGAGATAGAGACGGTCAAGAACTCCTACAGCCAGGTGCTTGTGAACGCAGCACAGTGGACGTACTTCAGCTCCGCCTGCGTCATTACGTCACTGATGCGTTCAGGTGAACTGCTAACTGAAGGATTTCGAAGCACAACCTGGATTCGAGGATTTACAATAAACCAATTGTTGCAATTTGATGGAGATAACAATCTCTGAGTTGGAAATACACAATATTTCGACTGAAACGGTTGTTACTTTGCCCACAAGGAAAATCATTATTAAAGATACAGTTAGTTTAACCTCAACTCATACTGAAACCACTAATAGTGTTACATATTTGTCATACAGTGGCACAGATCCACCTGTTCGGCACCTGCAGTTTTATTGCTCGTAAAAAATATGGTGGTAATCTGCACTTTCATACATTTGATTTGATTTTAGACTGCAACCCTCTTCATCCATGTACTGTATACATTTTCTGCACGTTTATTTTATTTACTATTTATATTTTTGAATAATGTAGTGTGTATAAAGTTTGAAATACATATTTAATTTGACTGACTTTGGCACAAAGCCGTCTCTTGTCTTATCATTGCTTATCTCAATCAAAGGGTACATTGTGACCTAAATTTGCACATACAAAGATAAATGTCTATACACATTTACATATATTGTATAAAAACTGTATGTGTACATTTATGCAACTTTTCTGACCTTTCTCTTTCTTGTGCAGTTGTGGCACATGAAATCCTTCAAATCTGTCTACCGTTCAAAACATTTAAAGTTTTAACATTTAATATAATATCCAAACATACACAAAATATGATGCACAAAAGAGAAAACAATCTAAATAATCTCAATATCAATAGATGCTGACAGATGCCTTGAAATGCCATTATGCAGGCCGATAAATACATGTAAAAAGTCCTAAACATTGTTATTCATTATTTTATACTTAATGCGCTGTTTGTTTTTGGCTTTGATGAGCAACATGGGACAAATGATCAACTGTCATCGACTCGGCATGATTCAATTATTGCATAAAGTGTAGGCCTACCTGCCATTGACTTTCAAACCCAATAAACCTGGTTTTCAAACCACATCTACTGTATCACAATCAGTTAATATAAACAGGGGTGCACATAACTTGTTTGCACTGGTTTTCAAAGGAGCACCTGGGCCCAGGAGTTCAAAACTTTTAATCTCAATCAGATCCGATCAGATTTTGAAATCCCATTTTTTGTGATCCAGGATCAGACAAATCGGCCAGATTTTGTCCCTGGTGTTCAAAGCAATTCAGGATAGGATCACCCTGATCCAGATTACGATTTTTCAAGATGACTAGATCCTGAATATCAGTGCTTTAATCCTACCGATCGCCATCTAGTGGACATGAAAAATAATACAAGGAAGACAAGAGACCACATTGCAGAGACATCTATAATATCTAATTATATTTTTTTATTTGAAAGGTGATGACAGATGATGGACTTTTTTTTTGTTGAAGATATTTTTACTTTAATCTAAATTACATTTTTGATTGACAATCTTTGCTGTTACACTTTTATGAGCATCAACATTTATGTCATCAACATTTGGTTGAAAAACAAATAGGCCACCACAAACGTGAGCAAAAATGGGAAAAATAAAATGTATTTCCCATGAAGGCTAAAAAGTGTGTATTATTTCAGTTAACAAAAAGTCGCCATCTTATTTCAATTGAAACATATTTTAAAATAAATTGTACAGTACATTTTGCTCTGGTTATCCACTGGAAATCCACCCCTCTGGTGGGATCAGGGTAATCCAGTTTTTTGGGATCAAACTGATCCCAATCCTGTGTTGTCGGTTTGAACTACCCGTTTTGAAGATTTGATCCAGATTAAAGCTTGGATTGAATTTCCTGATCTGATCGGATATCAAAGTGATCCTAATCCTGTTTTTTGGTTTTGAACTCCCCAAAATCCAAATCTGATCTGATTAGATAGGGATTAAAAGTTTTGAACTCCTGGGCCCAGGAAATGGCTACAGGAGGAACCCCCTGCAGCCAATGACTGGTTGGAAGTTGTTGGAGAAATACTCCATATGGAAAGACTCACCCATGGGCTCAGAATG
>NW_011370180.1:22850-49672 GCF_000735185.1 Notothenia coriiceps
TCACGCGATAGCGAGGGGTAGAGCGAGAGATTGCAGATGCCGTCGTGCTCGTGGACGGATTAAAACAATTAAACCTAAATGGCTCACGAATTATACTTTGGTGGCCGTTAATATACCTGGGCGGCCCGCCCAAGTAAAGTCTATGTGTGGAAACCCTGCTATCTTACCAGTTCTTATGCAACTCGCAAATCTCTCTCTCTCTCTCTCTCTCTCTCTCTCTCTCTTTTCTATCTCTCTCTCTTTCTCTCTTTTCTCTTTCTCTCTCTCTTCTCTCATCTCTCTTTTCTCTCTCTCTCTCTCTCTCTCTCAATGTTGGTGCGCAAATGCGTCTTTTTTTAAATGATCCGGTACTCCTTTTTTTAGCGGGGGGTGCGCATGCGCACCTGCGCACCAGTTATGTGCAGCCCTGAATATAAAGCTAGATATGGGTAAAGACAGGGAACACATTGCAAGTAAAAAGACTAGTTGAAATGTTATTACATCAGACATAAGTTTGATAAGTAAAAGAGCAATACTGGAAATAGTATTACACTTGGCGAGCGGAGCATTAATCATAAAAGCCGCATCAGTAACAGTAATTGTCGATAAATAACATTCAGCTTAAATTACTGATAACAGAATTCTTTACTCTAAGAAAATAAACCCTTTATGATAATCACGTCACCATATCTGATCAGGTGGGGTTATGTCTAAACTGTATCATTGAAGCTGAGTTTAAGGCCAAACCCTGTGAGTAAGGGTCCATTTATATCTTGTGAATGTCAGCATTCAGATATCACTGTTTGCTGTGTATCAGTGTTCACGGGAATCAGGAGTCATAAAACGAAGGCACGTTGTGGGCGGGATTGATAGGTGGGTCAACCTGTCGTTTAACAGGCTGGTTGAACTCTGTTTCTGGGATCATCTTCCAAAAGATCAATCCTCAAAGCAGGCAGACTCGGACAGATACAGTAAAGTCACAATGCTGCTTGCACCTGTTTTGTTTTTGTTTGCATCTTCTATAAGGATTGCCTCTGGGGATGGTATGTTCACCAAAAATAATTGAATTAATTTGACATTTATAAAGTAAACATAGTGTTGGTGTTTTGTTTGTGAAAGAGAAGATCACATTTTCCTCGGCTTGAGGCTTGTATTTCCTTTCTTATTTCAAACTTGTTCTTGTAGATTGGTGTTATCAGTCACAAGTTACATGCAGTCACAACTGTACAGGTAAACCTCAAGACGAGCAATTCACAGTTTAAAAAAATAGGAAAAGATGCAGTAGTGGAGTTATTTTCTTCACCTATTTGCCCTCACAGGTCCAGAGCTATGGGGAATAGTTTCACAGCAGTGCAACGGCAGACATCAGTCTCCGGTGAACATTGTTACAAGGAGAATGCTTCTAGATGAAAGGCTCACCTCTTTTCACTTCACTCGATACCAAGAAGCTTTTCATGGTCGCCTCTTAAACAATGGTCACACTGGTAAGTCTTTCTGATAATTACAGATTAAGTTAAAAAAGAGTATTGGTATTCTTACCAGTGAATGATTTTAAATCAGCTCAACAAAACTTAACTGGCTGTACGTAATCACAAGGCAACTAACACAGTTGTAAATCTTTTTTACAATGATCTTTTATGGATAAAGAGGTGGCAAAAGGATAATAACATTCAATACAAAAATATCTGAAGCTGTGTGTCATCTGGTATAAAAGAAAATAACTTCCCCAATTGTTTATAATGCAAAACAAAAAAAACAAAATAACTATTTTTGATGGTAACCATAATTAATTCATAATATTGTGATTCATAATTCTGTGATTTCCATCGTCAAATGTTATGTTCAGTTCAACTGGATTTACCCTCCAGTATAAAGATCAAAGGAGGAAATCTGGCCGCACAATACAAGGCAATTCAACTTCACCTGCATTGGGGCGTAGACGGAGGACCAGGGTCTGAACACACAATCGATGGAGAACAATTTCCAATGGAGGTGGGAACTACTAGCATGGAAGTGTCCCTTAATTATGCAATAAAGCCATTTTTGTGTACTATATCCAAATAAATGAAATGCTGAACTATAATATTCTATCAACAGATGCATATTGTGCACATAAAAGAAGAATACAACTCTTTATCAGAGGCTGTAAGAGACAGCACAGGCGTGGCTGTTCTTGGATTCGTCTTTGAGGTGATTTGCTTTGATAACTGTGCAGAAGAAAAAAGTAGAGATCTCATTCAAATAGAAGTTGAACATACTGTAAGTTATTTGTTGTTCTGGACCAGCATCCTTCTTAAACTCAGCTTTGTTAAATGGATGTGAAAGATTTGCAATTCAATTTGTGTGAAAATGCTCCTTACAATGACCTCCATTAAATAACAAAAGACAAATAATAGGCCCGAGAATCAAGCGAGGATAAAAAGTTTAACCCAAAAGACATTGTAAAAAAAAATTGAATTTATCTTTTTGAAAAGACAATATTACATTTTTTTGGATCAAATGTTCCGTCAGCATCTGTTTCATCAGACAATCAACATTTTGTTTTCTTTTGCAAAACTGTTACCCAGAACTTTTCGTTTTTTTCCTTCCAGGAGTCGAAGTCTGCAAACAAGAAATTCGATCCCCTTATTAACGCTCTGAAAAACATCACACAACCCGGTGAGTCCCCTGCTGACGTGGAAATGAAAGATAATTGTTCTTGAATATCTTATCATTAGCAACATAGGGTTCTAAATACACCATTGATTCTTCTGCTTTGGGCTGAAGGGCAATTGTAATGTGATAAAACAATGCCATAAAATACATTATTATCATCTCAACAATTAATAGGATAAAAAGCTGCCACCTTGAACCTTTTTGTGGTATAAAAATGTATATCTTGCTAACAGCCTTGCCTTGTTAATATTTCATTAAAAACAGGCAACAGCACGACACTGGAGGGTGTATCCCTGGAAATGTTCACACCTCCTCAGAAGAACATGACCAAGTACTTACGCTATAATGGCTCCCTCACTACACCCGGCTGTGCTGAAGCTGTCGTCTGGAGCCTGTTCGAAAACACGGTTCCTCTCAGCAGGAAGCAGGTGATTAGTTTCACAATAATACATTGAAAACCTTTATCTGCAGTTTTTGAAGATGGTAAATGGACTAGATTTTCTGCTTTTTCACCTGTCTGTTGTGATTTTCGATACAGATTGCTGCATTCTCCCACCTTCAGTTTTCTAATGGAGATCAGATGGTCAAAACCTTCAGACCATTGCAGCCTTTGAATGGACGGCAGGTGTATTACTCTGGTGGTCATGCTGCTCTGGTTAGCACTGTGTTATTGATCATGTCAGTGCTGGTATCCTTAATGAATGAATATGTCCACTGATGATTGTCTAATACATGAAATACAATGTACTGAATATGTACAACTTTAAGAACTGTGTGCGATTTCTTCGGTGTAAAGACAACGTCTTACTTCAAAACATGTGTCATTAGTATTTACTTTTGTTGTCGTTTACTGTTTATCAAATAATTTGTATATTTAAGCTCTTAATTTGGCACGGTTGAACGGTAGCTATGTACATAAAAAATGTACAGGCTACCGGACTAATTGAAGGTGTTATAATAGTGCCTCTTGTGATATGTTATCTCAATAAATGTCTTATGAAACTGGAAAGCTTCCTTCCTGCATGTCGTTCCTCAGTCATTTGAACTCTGAACTGTAATTTATAATCTTATCAGTAATCTAATTGATGTTTTGTGTGGTAAAACGGTTCAGACTCTGATACAGACTGTTTCATCTCAGCTGTTTGTGAAACATTGTGCAAGTATTATTAAAGTTTAAGTGTGACTCCTGCATCGTTGAGCATTATTAGAAAAGTATGGTAATTATTTGGGGGGCATGCATTGTCTTAGTTA
Source organism: Notothenia coriiceps (assembly GCF_000735185.1). Classification (NCBI taxonomy): domain Eukaryota; kingdom Metazoa; phylum Chordata; class Actinopteri; order Perciformes; family Nototheniidae; genus Notothenia; species Notothenia coriiceps. Next base: position 26,736 of record NW_011370180.1, read on the forward strand.
CAGAGGTGTCGTGATGACGTATCACATGCTATTCTCCCCCCCATTAGATCACTGTATTGCAGTTGGTATCAGTCAGAGTCACCTCCTATCATCCACTATGTGGCAGCAGCAAACAAGTCTGATAGCAGTTTGGAGCCATGATGTAAGCAGGAATTGTTAGAAGTTTGAATCTAATCGGAATATTTCGATTTTCAGACAGGCTTCCAGTTAAATTGAGGATGTGTTTTAAGTCCATTCATATTACCTTTAAGTTACTCAATCGCCTGGGCACAAAATATATTGCAGATATTTAAATATATTGTATTAGAGAAATAGAAATGTAAATGTTTAGTTTTTTTTTTCGTCAAATGTTAAAGGTTGCGCCTATTATCAGTAGGCTTCTTGCGTATTTGAGCATTTTGTATGGTCTGTACGTTGTTTGTTGTCAGCTGTGTGTGTGTTGAAGAAGGATTAGCGCCCTCTCACACTCTTGCTAACCTTGTATTTTTTGGACATGACAACATTAAGTTCTTCTTGTGTCTTAAACAATATCTGCTTTTTATTTGGACATTTAGCATCAGATCTATTCTCTTTTAAAAATACTGTATGGGTGTATTTCAGTGTCTAAGGGTTTCTGGTGGTCTGCAGAGTTTAGGTGACCGTGACCCCCACCCATGAGTGAGAAGCCTTTACTTCCTGCTGGAGTAACAAAGAAAAATAACTAAAGGCAGTAGACACAGAGAAGGCCATGCCAATAAGTGATCAGTCCAATGCAGCTACACATCATTTCTTTAAAAGAAACGCAAGGTGTAATTGCACAACCATAAAATAAATAGTACATACAGAAAGAATTCTGAATGCCCCCTTCAACAAATATATTCCAAATATACATTTTTACTTTTGGGTAGACTTACAGAGCCAGCAAATCAATTGTATCTGATTCAGGGGAAGTAAAATGCAGTTACATTTATGTTTTGGGCCATTTAAAAAAATGACCTGTTTGGAATCACACTTTTGATAGATTCATCATAACTGTTAAAAATGTTTACATTTGAATGGTTTAAATTTGATTTGTTGTAGGCAATACACATACAAAACTTAAACTGCAGCCACCTACCGCTGTCTGGGAGCAATTAGTGTAAACGTAAATACAACATAATTCAATCAGTCCTAAGCAGAGTCTTGGGAGGACAATACCTGCGTCTGTCATTAGATCATTCACTTGTTTTTGGCACAATCACTATTTAAACCATCGTAAGTACTCAAGGAGCTGACTTTGGATTTAATCCCATGTTGTACAGGAATAGGTATTGGATGCAAACACAGCCTCTGGCACAGCAGTGCTGAGATAATCTGCAGGGTGCACAGTCATGCTCGGCTGCTGCAGAGGGTCAGCCTGTTTGTTGTTGGACGACATATAAGGACTAGTTTTCACATATTGTAATCTTTGTGAGGGTACATGTGTTGCTTTACAGTAAAACATTTAGCATCTGATTTTGTGCAGCAACATAAACTTCTTGTCAACTCCTGCACTTGCAACCTCTTTTTAAAAAAAAAAGTCTGATACATTACTGCCTTGCTTGTCTTTTCTTTTTTACTTTTCTCACAAACACCTCCTTTCTCGGTTTGTGCGTGCCGCCCATCCCCCACTTCCTCTTATTTCTCTTGGTGTGACTCTGAGGTTTGGGTTGTCGTGACAACAGAGGACACAGGCCCGTCTCTATTCTATTTGCAAAGTTTCTGTTGTTGCAAGCGTATTGCACATTTGCTGCTGGGATGGGGAAGAACCTCTCACCACCACCACCCCCTACCACACCTTGTCAGAAACACGCAGGCGTGAATGACTTCTCAGAAATAAAATCGAGATAAGAATCTCTTCCTGTATGTAAGAGACTTTTAGCCTTGCATGACTGGAAAATATAGACTAATTGAAGAACAGTGCTAATGGTCTGCCGCATCTCAAGCCTCTCACCAAGTGTGCATTTAATTGTTTAGGTTTTATGTTTCTGTCTTTTATTTTAAGTTTATTGTATTGTTGCATTGTTGGAGGAGCCGTAAATGTAGGATTTTCATTGCCAAAACTACACTGTAGCTATAGTGCATATGACAATAAAGCTTTTAAATCTTTGAATCTTTGGAATCTTTAATGGCACAATAATCGGTCTGAAAACATATGCAATTAACATCTCGAAAATAAACTCATTTTGTGAATAATGTGCTATTAATCTTGATTTTACTTTGGACTTGTATAATTATATTTGCGATTTAGGTCTGGGAACATGCCTCAATGCTGCACCACTAAAAAGTGTAATTTCGTGAGATTATTTAAACACATCCGCATTTATTATTACTTGGATACATTTTTCTGCTTTAGTGTCTGACTTCTCTCTTAAAAGCAGGTGTCAACTCTTAACTGCATGTCCTTAAAAGGGATGAGTTAACGCTCGGCATCAGTGGTGAAGTCTGCAGCTTTAAAGGCGTAGGTTTTTAATTTGCATGCGTATATGTGTGTGTGACGTGTATGTGTGTGTGGGTATGTGTGTGTGGGTATGTGTGTGTGTGTGTGTGAGAGTGTGAGTGTGTGTGTGCAGATGTTGAAAGTAACTACGTAGACTTATAAACTCTTTTTATTAAATACAATTGTTCAATTTCTAAGGTGCTATTACTTTTAGAAAATCTGACTTTCAGAAGGCTATAGGGAGATCCTACATGTGTTACTATGTAATTGTATTTTGATATTCACTATATAACTGGTTATGGACCTACCCCGAGCAGCTACAGGCTCATAAAGGAAATATATAAATAATAATTTCTCATAAACGTTAAAACATTTGTAGATTTTTTTAAACAAATGATTACTTATTTCAACGGAAGGCGCATGTTCACATACTTATATACATGTTAAAATACTTTTTCCACAACCATCTTTGTGTGTGTGTGTGTGTGTGTGTGTGTGTGTGTGTGTGTGTGTGTGTGTGTGTGTGTGTGTGTGTGTGTGTGTGTGTGTGTGTGTGTGTGTGTGTGTGTGTGTGTGTGTGAGAGTGTGTGTGTGAGAGTGTGAGAGACACTGTTTCCTGTTGTAATCACGTGGCTCAGACAGGGTTAATAAAAAGATCAAGTTCACTTCTGTTTTTCTTTCTTCTGAGGAGTCCAAATGCTGGTAAGACCCTGACCGCGTGTGACTTGACTTGGTTTTATTTGTTGTATCTCTGTAATAATGCATTCTGTAATATAAATGCATCATAATATTTGAGACTTAATACTTACATTATTTTCCTAACGTTTCTTTGAGTCCATTTGTTTTCTTGTTTTTCAGTTATAAAATGATGTTAGAGAATGTGCTTGTGTTGAATATAATGTTTGAGAACTTGCCTTCACTCAACCCATCATGTCTTGAGTGTTTGCTTTGGATCGACCAGAAGCTACTGATGTACAGTGTTGTCACCCATAAAGTAGAAAGCACTACTAAACGTCATTACACAGTGTAGTGTTTCCTACTTTATGGATGAGTATACTGTTGGCTGCAAAGGAATGTACAAGAAGAAACCAACGGACACTGCGTGAAAGATTTGTAAAACTTGCCACCATGACCACCTGCTAAATGTGTCTGTTGCTTTTGCCAAGCCATTTGTAGGATAATAGTGCATGTTTACAACCTGTTACAATAGGGAATGACTACAATCAATGTAGTAAAAAAAGATACAACTACAAACAAGTAGCTGAGATCTTTTTATTTATAAAATAAAGCAAATGAGCATTGTACAAAATCAAGACAGCTTATTTTCAGTTTCTGCTTAACAGTTCTTACATTGATAACATAAATATATTTGTATACAAACATAGATATTTTCGATAAAAACTAAAAGCCAATAATATAAAAGATAGAAACAGGGAATAAGGCAAACATGGCTACTATATAAATACACTCTTGTCTTCAAATCAACTGAGAATAAATGTGTATTATTAAGGCTAATATAATGTATATTGCCATCAGATATGTAATTATAATTACATTTACAGATATACATGTATATAAACATTTATTTCTATAATACTTTTGGCTTATTTTGGGAAAGTGCATAAAGTTAAAGCAAAGTGAATGTAGGCAGATCAAAATATAATGTGAATAAAGATTTGTTTCAATTTTTTCAAATGCATGTCATTTGTATTTTTCTGTTCTTTTTTCAGCAAATGATTTGTCATTTTTGTTTGCCAATAAATCAATGATCTGAAAATTGTTAAGAGATGAACTCTTCCCTTGTTCATGTAACATCTTGATCAATCATTTAAATATTAACCTAATAAAGCAAATCATAGAAGCAGTTGCATTGGTATACTATAACAAAACTGCTAAATCCTGAATGTGTTTGACACTTGGCATTTGTAAGATCTTGGTGTGACCTTTACTATTAATTCCATGGTAGTGGCTGCAAGTAGTTTGAAGGAACCAAACCTCGTCGGCCGTGCAGGTCCCCCTAAAATTGAGATTAAAGTTGAAGTTCTGTCCACAAGTCAGTGCAATAACTAATCAATCAAATACATAATTTTATTACAATTGTAGAGTTGACACTCACAGAGTAAAATCCATCTTGGTCCATGTCACCTAACACGTATATGATGTCTCCAGAACGAAAGCCAAGCTCATCCTTTGAGAGACAAAAATAGTTTTGAAACATCACCACAAACCATGCTGTTATTTGAAACAACAGATGACCAGAATTTGCAGAAACACAACGTAGCTCATGTTTCATTGTAGCGCTTACTTCACTGTCCATGTTAGGGGAACTTTCCCACGGATCGTAGTCAAATAGGGCCACCATTCGTCGAACGACCACATCATCAGAGATAGTGGCTACTTCGCTCATATCCGGGTTAAAACACATACCTGAGAGGCAAAATACACAAAAAACTTGTATGAAATTATACAACTTTAATGCACTTTTCTTTTTTAAATTGCACGTTTCTAGAGATCATCAAATCTCCAAAAAATAACAGCTAAAAAGCTGACACTCTTTGAAGGAAGGGCAGAATAAATGATTAGTGCGGTGTTTCATTGATAATATTATAATATACACCGATGATATCTTGTCTGTTGCAGTATGTTTGTATTTTTTGTAACTTCCTCCAGGTACACACATACAGCTCAGTGTAAACACAACTATGTTTTGTTATACTACCTCTGTGTTAGTGTTCTGCAGGATCAGAGGGTTTATACCTGAGTGGTCCATGGGGAGGAATCCCTGCTGCATGAGTAGATGCTTCAGGTACTCATCATCCACTGGGACTTCAGCCACCATGTTACTTGGCACATAACCGGAGAGACCCCCGGACTCACCCCGATAGAAACCATCAGAGTCTATGTCTCCAAACACCTAATACATGCAAGAGATGTATTACTTTAATTTAGTTATATGGGGGATTTAAGGGATATCTGCACGTTGCAGCAGTCAGTGGATTGAGTGAAAATTCAAATCAATCAGTGAATTAAATCAAAAGCAGACAGGATATTAGAAAAAAGCTGAGATCTCTGTGCAGCCTCAGCTGAAAGCACAAACAGGAAACACCATCATGCAGCCTTTCAACTAATGAGGTGAGGAAATACATACAAGCTAAACATACGTACCAGCACACTTGCTGAGCAGCAAATAATATGTATACACCTTTTCACCTGCTCTTCTTCTCAAGATCAACATCCAGTTGCAAAAGTAAAGAGATCACTTGGTTCTTACCTTGATTAACTGGCCTGGCACAAAAGGCAGCTCCTCTGCAGCCATCTCATAGTTGGGGGACATTGCAGCAGGGTTGTATGGGTAAAGTGCCACAAAGAGTCTGACGGAGGGCATTGGCACCTGGCTCGCAGTCGCAAGCTCCCATTGTGTGACTTCTTCCGGAGTAAGAATCCTCACTTTATCTGGGAATATCAAAACATCCAACTCTCGCCTGGTCTCCATTGACAGCAGCGAGAGCGTTCGACTGTCCACTTGGCAGGCTGGTGACCGCTGTGGACAACAGACCTCTCCTTCACTTATGCTAATTTAATGTAACTAAGCTAATCAGGACAAACAGTAATCCTCTTTGGAGAAGTGGAGAGATCCCTTAGCTTAGCGCTGCTTGTTGCATTATAAGACTGTACAACACACATAATGGAACTACTTTTGCAAATTAAACTATTATGTTATTAGGCTCAGGTATGTTGGACTGTTTTTTGCTTAAAAAACGTACAGACCTGACTATTGCATCTCTGTAGTGGTCAAAACAGAATACCACTCAATACAATAAATCAATAAACAATTGCTCCGGTTGTAGCCATGTCAGTATATTATATTACTTTAAACCAAATGAAATGATAAAGTGTACAGAGTCAGTATCTAACTCCTCCTACTTGACCCAGTTTACACGTCACTAGTCACGCTTGCTCCCTTGACCTCTGGTCAGGTCAGTAGGTGATAATCTTCTCCTGCAGGCCAGCGGATGGTAAAGAAAATAGAGGGAGAACACTGACAACAAGAACATGCTCTATTTTGTCACCAGAGTTTTGTGATTAGACACCCTTAAAAAGGATGTCGGTTTCATTCATTCATATTTTGACAAAATGACACACAGCCCTCATATTTTAGCTTTTTACCAGGGCAAAACGAATAGTCATGTGTGATGTTTTAAAATACTTTTGCCAAAATAATTTAAATGTCGCTACATTAACACATTTAAAGATGTGCAAAATGGCTACACACCCCCACAACCCCCTTTCCTAAAGCAGAGAGCCCCATGAAACAAGGCTAAAAGCAAACGTAAAGAAGACGCTTCTGTTCTGCTTGAACATGGCTTGTTTCCTTGCTAGTGTCCCTAAGCCATCAATCCAAGTTTTACTGCCTCACCAAAAATATAACAAATAACACATCTTTTACAATTATGAGCTAAAATAAATATTTCATACTTCTACAGTTCCACTTTTAAAATCAGGCTTTGAACACATTTTAGAAAGTAGTCTTCCAAATCAAACACCAGACAGACCAGGAATAAAGGCCCAAGGGAGGTTTCCCTCCTGTTTTAACAGCCTCATGCAGGTGGCCTAGTGCTAGACGGTTATTTTATATCATGTCTGTTATGAAGTACAACAGACATGATATCACACTCTCACACACTTTCCCTTCAATGTTTAACCAGAAGATGGGGCTGTGAACTAATGTTTATCCCTTTGCTTTAAGTAACACACATTTCTAGTTAGCTTAAGACTTCTCGCATGAACCAGGGTGAAATAATTGAAATTACTGTTTCACACTGCAGTGCAAGTGACTGACGTTCAAGATGCAGTGATATGAAGCCTCTGCCTTTGATAAGCACTGTCTGCTCTCAGTATGCATGCTTGGAAAATAGCTTCACAAATCCAGCTTCTTCAGCAGAGTTTTCCCTTTGCATCGCTCACATGGCATGGAGGACAGGAAGTGCTGTCTCAGATTACAGCTCAGGGACGCCCTGTGAGCTGTCCTGCAAACATGATGATGTCATGATTTAAAAAAAATACATTTAAAAAGTCAGAAAACATGGGGTATCTAGCCAGAATATTTGAAATGTAACCTATACAATTTTAAATAGGCTAATAAAATGGTTGAAGAGGTGTGTCATTATGTCTGTAAAAAATAACCTAGCCATTTAATGCGTGTGGCGTGTGGCGTAGTGGGTTGTCCGTAAGTGTTCAGATCATGGGGTCACAGGTTCAAACCGCACTGCAGTCAGCATGTCGTTGTGTCCCTGGGCAAGACAGCTCACCTCAATTTGCTCCTGTGGGGATTGTCCACAATATTGAGTATGTAAGTTGCTTTGGATAAAAGTGTCTAACAAGTAACATATAATGAATAATAATAATAATTTCATTCGATTCAAATCTCTACATTAAAAATGCTTCTGGGAAAGGAAGGGGATAAAATAAGAAGTATTTTTCTTATCAAACTGGGAGCCAAAAGGAGTTGTTCCTCTACTAAATCTAATTTGACTACTCTGAATAATGGCCACTGAATTTGATGACCGCAATGTTTTTATGTTAGAATCACATTCCAATAACAATTTGTTTAGCAGAGCTCTTTGCTGGCCACTGAAAAAAACCCAAATGTAGACATTAGCAACCGTGCTATGAGGAAAATCCTTGCCAAGTGTGGCCCATATGGCAAGATTTAAGAAATAATGAATAATACACAGAAAAGCTAATAACATCAAATCCAACACAATTTCTCAAATCATGAACATTTCTTCCAAGCTTGCTTTCAGAACCTCCACCTGTCACTAGGAGGATTAGCCCACCAAAGCCCAACTCATAAAGCTGTATTTGTGCCGGTTTGCCTAAGACCAAATGTCATTTTAATATCAGTCCAAGAACACATTGGTGTCTGACCCGCTGGTTCGAGGTCAGCCAGGCTCACTCTCCAGGACCGTGAGGAACTCAGTCTGTGAGAGCCAGCAGGCGTTTCTTTCAAGCAGGTACAGGAGTTCTTGACTACACAAACGTAGTCAATAACTCCTTGTGTACGGTCGGCCCAAGAGTTTCATTTCCACTTGGGACTAGATGGTTATTGAAATGTAGAATGTCCTATTTTCATACGATATCAGCCTCTTACTGTCCAGCTGCCACTCTCATGATAAGAGCAGATCTGAGAAGTCCACTGAAGGGACATACAGAATGACTTGAAAGGGTGTAGGCTATAACTTGTTTCGACATAATAGACTTTACAGTTGTAGAAATCCATTTTATGAATCTTACCCTTTGTCATGGGTCCTGGAAGGTATTAAACAAGTAATAGTATAGCCCCCGAACTGCCCTTCATCACACACACACACACACACACACACACACACACACACACACACACACACACACACACACACACACACACACACACACACACACACAAAAGCAGAAAGAGGCGTTTGAGCCATTATATATGAATTCAAACAATATCTGTATTATCAGGTCTTTAGTTTCCCCTATCTTGGTCCCATAGTTAAATCTTTTTGGGGTGTCTTTGTGTAAAGGCCCAGATACACCGGCCCGAAATCGGCAGTAAATGGGAGTCGGGCCGAACATGAGCGTGGGCACGCCCTATTCGGAGTGGTGTGCGCCGCACCGTCGGGTCTTTTCTGCCGACCTGACGCCTTTTCTTGCCGATTCAAAATGTTGAATTGGCGTCGGGAACACCACCGGAAGTCGGACAAGGGGATAACACTGATTGGCTGTTCAGCTAGCGAATCAGTGCATGAGAAGCGTTAACGGAAGTGAGGGAGGTAAACAAATGATTTAAAATGGAAGATGGAACACACACGGACGGCTATTTCACCTCATCGGTTTATAGAGCTCCTGTTCGTTCATGTTTTCAATGGACGAGAGTGAAAATGGAAAGAAAAACGCAATTTGTTGTTTGTTTATATCACGGAGTCTGTTCTTCTTCTCTGTCTTCCGGTTGTTCCGGTTGTTGCCTCTTTTGAATGATGAATACACACTACTGCCGCCTGCTGGTAAGGAGAGTTATTGCCACTCACGCATTTGCATTTCATACGTGCTCGGCTCGGATTTGCGGTGTGTTCCAGTGCGCGAAGTCGGCAAATACGCAGGAGAGTCCGGCGACGCAACAGTCGGTGTCGGCGTCGGCGACTTCTCAGGTGACTGGCCGGTGTATCTGGGCCTTAACAGAACCTCCTCTACCCTCAGAAGTTTGTTGTCGTCCGCTTTCTATTGCGATAATAAAGTCATCAACATGACATCTCAAACTCATCTCTATGAATGCTCTGGACAATGGACGGCTCTTTTAACACATTGGATATTACATGGACTTGGTATAGCTGGCAGGATAAGGTCGGATGATTGTCCAGTCGAAGATTCAGACAAATGCGTTTTTACCAGTTTTCACATGCAGCACGCTCATGTAGCTCAACGGCTCATGCTGCCCAATCAGTGGACCCCCACAGTGAGACCCTGTATTATACCCAGACCACACCTTAGTCAATCAGTTTTCACAGGCACCAGAGGACTTCATTTCCCACAAGGCCTTTACCCCAGCTGCTCCCATCCATCCCTTTACGCCTGTACTTCCCATGTATGGAGTGTTACATCATTGGCACAGACACCCACCTTCCTGACTGATGACGCAGCCGAGGGAGAGAGTGAGGAGGGGTGAGGGAGGGAGAGAGGAGAGGGTGTCCCGTCTGCACGGAGCACAGACAGACAGCAAGGAACAGCTGCAGCATTAGGTTAGCGTAGGATTTCACTGCATTGCGATTTAAAATATCAATCATTTCATCCCCAAAACTCAAGTAGAGCAGCTCGACTAAGCAACCAAACATCATTTAAACATGGTTGATCGCGAGCAGCTGGTGATGAAAGCCAGGCTGGCTGAACAGGCTGAGAGATATGATGATATGGCAGCTGCAATGAAATCGGTAAGTTAATTCAAAAGTTAAAACATAATGATTATTATTTGTGTGAATAATGTGTTGCTTTATTTGTGTGATCCCGCAATCTCGACTGGGGATTGCACTGCTTCCTTGATATTACCTGCACTCCAATTCAGAGGAAAAATAAACATTTAATTGTTTTATTGTCTTGTTAATTGATTGACAGATCAGCCTTTTTTTCTGAGTCTAGTCCAAATCGTCTGCTCCTTGGGCGGTGCCTGTCTGTCGGGCCGTTCAATGAAGGGCTATACTTTAGGGCTCCAATTAAATGCACACAGGCCTGAGTTTGATCTCTCGGTTTATTCGAGCCTCTTATCATATAATGGCTGTGCTCTATTGCATTTTCTGCTTCCCCCCTTGCTTTTACCACCCCACCTCCCCTTCCTCCATTATGCCTAATTTATAAAAGCTTCTGCTGCTGGGAGCCATGTGAGGTTGCTCGGAATTCTTTTCCTCCTCCTCCTCCTCCTCCTCCTCCTCCTCCTAATCTTCCTCCTAATCTTCCTACTCTCTTTGACACATTCATTAAAAATAATATGTATTATCAAAATCTGCTCATCTGTCATACCAGCATCCAAGGTTTAGAGGCAGAAAGAGCGTTTGAACTGCTCTTTCCTCTACACAAACGTAGGAGGCAGCAGAATCTCTCTCGTCAGATTTGATTGTGGGCTTTGTTTTCTCCTCTCACTTTATTTCCCATTAATGTGCATTCTCTGTCTCTGTGTCCGCCTACTCTTGAGCAGCAATTTGGGGTAAATGACTGCTCAGGTGTAATATTTGATGAAAAGAGCCAGTGTTGAGGACAGAACCTTTGGTCCGCTCTTCTTTTTTTCTGAAAGAAACAGATTTCCCAGTGTGTTTAAAAAAAAAAAACTGCTGTGTCACACCAGCTCATAATCAAACCTAGCATCCCGGGAGTCTTAGCCGGGGGCACTTATGAGCTCACATGCCAATTCAAATTATCATAGGGGATTTAAAGGAGGAAACATTTTCCTGATGTCTCTCGGGAGGGATGGAGCGAGCCCCTACGGATCATTTGTCATTGGGGGTTTCTGGTTTCAGGAGGTGGGAATAAGTGTGTGGAAGGGATTCCTTTCCCTTTAAACAATCTGCCGTGTCAGTGCGGTCCAAACTAGGCCCGTTTGGGTGTGTACTCTCCTTCTCTAATCAAAGGGAATCCCTTGCTAACAGCCAGAAAATACAATATGACATAGAACATATACATGCTTTGTTCTCACCATAACAGCCTTTTATGCAGTTTTCAGATTTATTTTCTCAGTATTGTTTCCTTTAAAAAAAAAAAAAAAAAAAGTATGAATATGTCAAGGAAGAGTTTTTTCAGGAAAAACATAGCTTAGTTCAACCTAAGCTACAAATGTCTCTCTCCGTATGCTGGATTTTAATTATTAATCTGATGTAGGCCATTCAAAGGTTTCTTTTCCAATTAAATAACCCTGAGTCATGTGACTTCTTTAAAGCCACATCATCTCTTTAAAACCACCCAACTATCAGAACCATCTCTCAAAATCTAAATTTGACAGTCAAACTCAGAGTGATGTCACAGCGTTGTGCTTGAGACAGGTAAAAAGGTCAGTTTGAGTCAGAGATAAGGTCACTGGGACACGTGAACCGCCTGTGCAGTGATGGTTTTCACTTACAGTGCAGCTGCCCGGAGTGCTCGTGGGAACATTTTGGCCATCTCCAACCCTCCTTCCTCCCCTTTCCTTTCCCAACCCCCCACTGCCGTAGACTATCTTGAATATTGTTTCTCCCTAAGTAGCTGTAGCTGTGCATGAGGCAACTGGAGCTACTGCTGCACTGAATGAATGGATTAGTATGGAGACTGGAAGTTGCACATCATAATATTGTTCACCTTCTGTGCTGTGAACTGCTCTGTTAGTCCAGTCATTCACCTAAAAGTTTTTTTTAGAGAGTATACTTTCTCTCTATTTGTATGCCTTTGACGCTGACGAACATACATGAATGAAAGGAAATGTCCAGGCTTGATCAGGATACATTGCAGTTCATGGTCCGCATGTTCAAACCCAAACCACAATACAGAGGCAACCCTCAATGTGGCATAACAAAATGGCCCAATTCTTTCCCGATCTACAATCTGAAACCAAAAGTAATTCATTTTACAATGATTTTAAACAAAGAAAAGCAAGAGGTCCCAACTTTTAAGAAACTGTAACTATGAAAAGAAAGCCCTTTTTAAAATAGAAATGCTGCAAACTCAAGTAATAACCATAGATTTTCATGGATTATATGTTCTCACATGCTTTTTGTACAATGTTCATGCAGTGGGGTGCTAATAAAGGCTTGTGCCCTGCAGATGGTTTAATGCTTTATTTTCTCCTTCTTCCAGGTGACAGAGCTGAACGAGGCCCTGTCCAACGAGGAGAGGAACCTCTTGTCTGTGGCCTACAAGAATGTGGTCGGGGCCCGTCGCTCCTCCTGGAGGGTGATCTCCAGCATCGAGCAGAAGACCTCGGCCGACGGCAATGAAAAGAAGATTGAGATGGTGAGGGCCTACAGGGAGAAGATCGAGAAAGAGCTGGAGGCCGTGTGCCAAGACGTGCTCAACCTTCTGGACAACTTCCTGATCAAGAACTGCAACGAGACTCAGCATGAGAGCAAGGTGTTCTACCTGAAGATGAAGGGCGACTACTACCGGTACCTGGCCGAGGTGGCCACGGGAGAGAAGAGGGCCACCGTGGTCGAGTCCTCGGAGAAGGCCTACAACGAGGCTCATGAGATCAGCAAGGAGCACATGCAGCCCACCCACCCCATCCGCCTGGGCTTAGCTCTCAACTACTCAGTGTTTTACTACGAGATCCAGAACGCCCCCGAGCAGGCCTGCCACCTGGCCAAGACCGCCTTCGATGACGCCATCGCCGAGCTGGACACCCTCAACGAGGACTCCTACAAAGACTCCACTCTCATCATGCAGCTGCTCCGAGACAACTTGACACTGTGGACAAGTGACCAGCAGGATGACGAGGGCGGTGAGGGCAACAATTAAAGAGAAACCACACTTCGACAAAAAATATATATGAAGGGCCGGTGGACTTTGGCAGCCGCTTTTGCCGATGATACTACCGCAGCAGCAGTTCTTTATTTTTCCATGTGTTAAAAGAAAAGAATCAAAAGAGAGGTGAGAGTGGAGGTTAAATCTTAGTTTAAATATATATAGAAATATATATACAGTTGAAAGGGGCCTCCTTCTTCTTGGTTTTCTCTTTGACATTTGCCAAAACCACTGATATGTCAGTCAATCAGCCTGAAGTGGTTGTTGTTGGATTGAAATGGCAGCCTCACACTGGCATAAGAACTGATCTTGTTCTGTCGAGACAAGCTGCTTAGGTTTTTGCGTGATAGAGATGAGTCACTTGAGAGAGAAAATGCTTGAATGGGAATGTCTCACTAGTTTGCAATGGTTCCAGTAGTAAGTCTAATTTCAGAAAGGGCCCTAAAAGCTATTGATGTTCACACTCACACACACTACAGGAAAACAGAACGTTTTAAACCAAATAAATCCCCCAGATTTGAATTATTTAATAAGATGGGAGTGGAAATTAAGATTTAATAGTAAACATTGATTCCCTATTTTGAGTGCAGATCAGTCTGTTATGTCACTGGAACCATAGAATATTTTGGAGGTGAAGATTACAAAAGGCAGAGACTTAACAATATAAAAAAATGAAGAAAAAATACAATTTAAAAGCAGCTTCAGAGTTTGTGGTTTACTTCTGTGTTTGTTTTATTAAATGCACTTGCCTACTATACTGTTTCTTCAGTGTAACATGATGACGACAATAATATCGATTATTCAATATTGTGCATGCTGGTGATGTATTTATATACAGTAGCTTGACTTTATTAACTTATACTGTGGGTGTTAAGTATTCATATGATTAAGAAAAACAGGCTTTGTCTGATGCTGATTTTTTATTTATATCGTTTTGTTATGTTTTTTTAATTTGCTATACCAAAATGGTGATCGTAAAAATGTACCTGTAATGGGCGTTGCTATAGTGACATGCAATATGTGTATTTAATTTGTTACTGAAATAAAAAAATAGGAAGATAAAATCTCACCAGTGATCACTTAATCTTACCAACTGGTGTTTGTCACATTGAAGTATGATTATGATATATTTTGTTCTTTGAACAGTAATTAAGTAATTTTTTCTGTCATGCTATCCAGTTTTATGATGTTGAAGTATTCAGGCTCAACGTTTCTGTTTTGAATTCACAAATATGGACCATATTTTAGTTCTGCCAGTTTAGATTTTTGTTTTTGTTTGTTTTTATACCTTTTAGCTGTTCCTGAGTGACAAAATATCTTGAATGTGAGTCATTATGTAGCAGTTGCACAAGAACCAAAATAATAGCTATGATAATAAAAAAGAATATGACTAAATTATACCTGCACCATATCCGTGGTGGTCTAGTGTATTGTTGTATTGTCACCCATGAGAAAACATCTGTTTCATAGAAGAGAATGTTTTAACTATTTGTTTTGTGCCCTGAGTACAGTATGTGCTTTCTTTTTGTGCCTGTTTCATTATTTAATATGCCTCATTAGCAAGTTCAGGAAAAGAAAAAATATATTTATGCCAGTAAGTTCCTGCAAGCATGTCTGCAAGATGTAGTATTTTCTCACTAATAGATGTGTCTGACGATACTGCTCTGTGTACAGCACATAGATATATGAATATTAAAACACAAATGCACTAAAACAGTCACAGGGAAAGCATAGGCAATTCAATAGAATTGGTTGATGATTAGCAAATGTTATAATTCATGTATGAAGAAGCTGCTCAAGAGCACAGCAAGCTGCTGATCAGATTTATCTTCATAATGCTGCTACTTCTATAGATTATTACATTAATATATTCATACAGATGGCAGTTTTTGGGACTTTATTTTTGCGAATAGATAGCAGTTTTATCAGATTTATATTTTTAATCTGAGGTGTGTTGTCTTAAGAGAGAAACCAAAAGCCTTAAGGTCCATCACACAACCTCGTTCATGTATGCCAATTATGTCACTATCATGAGTCAGCCTCCATGAGCTCAAAGTGTATGTCACAGCTGCTTTGATTTATTTTTAACATAGTATAAAGTTGATGTTCTCCGAAGCTCCCCACACAGATAGCATGAAAACCTGATGCAACACACAGCCTATGATTATTGCAATGGAGTCAGTTCATTCATTAATATGTTTAACATTAATCTTTCTCATTTCTTTGTTAGAATATTTTTGAAACTATCATCCATTGCCAAGAATACATGCTTTGTGTTCCTTTTGAATTAGTTTGTTTTCTTTCCCCTGTGGTTTGCGTTTTATTTTAAAGTTGTTATTATTTTTAATGTTGGTTCCTTTTCTTTTTGCTGTGACATGAAAGCATACAAATACAAGGAATGAGAAGAAAATAATTCAAATTGAATCACAAATTTGATTTTAGAGTATCCGGTCTGCTGAATACTAGCGAGGGGGGTTTAGGGATACAAACTGTATGCTCTGAAGAATTTTTGGTTGCCATCTGTTGCCCATTAAAGTTATTTGTTTATCGGTATTATTCTTTATTTCCATTTCTCTCTGTCACATAGCCATTTGCAGTCATACATTCATTTATTTTCACTCTGAGATTCCTTCAACAGATTTCCGTTGAGTTTTACTGTCCAAGGTCAACATGACCTCATGTAACCCCACATACCAGGTGTGTGTGTGTGTGTGTGTGTGTGTGTGTGTGTGTGTGTGTGTGTGTGTGTGTGTGTGTGTGTGTGTGTGTGTGTGTGTGTGTGTGTGTGTGTGTGTGTTCAGTTTAAGCCTGCACCATTGCATGTGATGAGTGTGAGTGGGTGAATTTATGAGATGGAGTCTTTATTAGCTGCAATGCAGAGACACCAGCACACACAAGAACAACACTTAAATTAGGCTCTTTTTTAAGTCTGTCTTACTTATCATTAACTCAATTAGACATGGATCAAAGAACGTTGCTTTAAAAAGACAGCAGGTGCTGCAATAAAACTAAATACCGCATCTCATAATGGACAATAGCAGAATTTGCATTTCTTAGGATTTTTGAATAACATGCAAGTGGCATTTTTACACATGAATGATAGTTTAATCTGCGTAAATATACATATCTGTGTTTCCAACTGAAGCTGTATGGCAAGCTGCTGGATTGCCCACCCTCAGACTGCAGCCTCCTGCTGCAGCTTGCTGCACTGAACCTTTCATGAGATGAAATTCTGTGCTTTGAAAGGTCCTCCTCGCCAGCCAATCGCTGACAGGCTCTCTCTCTGCATCCTCCAATCCTCTCTCTGTTGCTAGGGCTATAATAAGTATCCCACTATTAGCCCGGCTCCTTGCTGCACTGCTCAGACACCTATTGCATCCTGTAAGAAAAAAAAAGAACGCTCAAAGCACACAGGAGGCATTAGGATTCCGCACCAACCTATCTATCCAGCCTGTGTTTTAATGCACTGCTACACTATCAGGGACATAGGTTTCATTACTGGTGTCAAATGTTGATCACTTTATACATCATAAAACAAATGGTTGCCTACTGATAGACATGTGATGGAATCTCAAATACATTGAGCATGCTTAATGACACATCATGTCAAATTAGAGCAAACTAAACACATAGAGTATAAATACGACTCTTTGCATAAAACAGACCACACGGAATGTTACGTTCATTTTAATTGGTTGAATTACATCCCTGGAGAAGATAACGCTTTAAAGGTTACATCTACAGGATGCAGACAACAGAAAATGGTTCAAGCATGCTTCACTTCCACTTGCTCTGCCGATCACTTTCATCACATGCAGCACTCTTTCCCTGAGGGGAAGCCTGGATGACAGCGAGATCATAGAGCTCATACATTATGTCACACAAAGGCGAATGCCTTAAATCACTACACCAAATTTCTTGTCAGCATTTGAGACAGCCACTATGACGCCACTATCATCAGTGTTTAATAAAAAAATGTCTTGATATGAAAGAATCCTTGATGGTTCAAAATAAAATGAGGAAGCCATGTGTATAGATGAAACTGGTAGGTTATTTTCGTCCTCCCTGATTTACATGAGCTCTTTCAAGCTTCTAGAAAGGTAATGGTGTACACGTCCTTCTCTTTTTGGCTCAGGTGGAGGATGATGGATTAAATGAAGGAAAAATGGGGAGTGGGCTTAAAATTGGCTAGATTTAAAGAAATAGCTAGACCTTTTGGGAAACGATTAGTTATACTAAGATGATACAATCGATAGACTACCACTCTATGCAGAGATGAATAAGTTCAATATTCCTGAAAACTCCAAGCTATTCCTTAAGGCTTCCCAAATAAATATTGGACTGACAAAAGGCAATGATTCAGCTTTGCCATCTGTTTGATGAGGAGTCGAAACTATCAGTCCCAAAGAAGATTGGTAGCTTAAAATCCAGAATGCAGATACCTAACTTTCCAACTTGCATAATTGCCTCGGGTGAGACAGGCTTTTTTTCTTGATTATTTTAGACTTTATTAAATGGCAAAACCATGTTTTTATTCATGCTAACAATTTGGAGCTAGGGTTGGCAATGTTAGAAGTAACCATAGTCATGACTATTAAACCTTATTTTTTCCTGTTCCAGACATTTTTGGTTTTGAGTGACATATGTTAGTAATTCTGGAACCCTGAGAGCAGGACAGACTGAAAAGAGTCAAGGGAAGCTTATAAAAGTTAACAGCATTTAATTACAAAAAAAGATGCGGTGATGTACAATGAAATTGCAAGCTGGAGGCGCTCTCCCCATGTGCTCAGGCGAGGTCAGGAAAAAGAGATCGATTCATGGCTTGCTCTTCCTGTTGTCATCTGTGGTCTTCTCCTATTGGCCGGCGTCGACGGGGGCGGGTCCAATGCAATTCCTGCCTTTTTCTGTTGCTAAATTACATCATTCTGATGTCTGTGGTTATTTAAACATTCCCTGATTATTTCAGCGTAAATAAATGAGTGTTAATCCCAGTGTGTTTAGTGTACAACATCACATGTCATTTCACCTTCAATTCACGGTTTCAGACGTTATTTCTCTAGGGCTCTGCCGGAAGCTAATGCTAACCGGAAATAAAGAATTTTCAGAATAAAAGTGTTAAATTAATAGTTAGTGTGAACTTCCGTTTTTTTCAGAATAAAACTGCTTTAAATTAAAACCCTGTATTTAATTTAAATTACGTCATATCAACATTGATTTTAATTTCTTACACATACCATAAAAAATTATTGGATGCATTTAGCTAATGCTAATCATCATACTGTTAGCATGCCAACACCCTTAACTAAGATACTGATAACATTATACCCGCTAAAGATCAGCATGTTAACATTGTCACTGTAAGCATGTAGCATGCTTACGTTAGCATTAAGCTCAAAGCACCACCGCTAGCAGCTGCTAGCAAGGCTGTAAACTACAAGTCTTGTTCCAATCCAATACAGGCCTTAACAAAACATATTTTACTTCCTAAATACAGATTACCTGTTTTTTAAAGTGCTTGTTTGCTTTTCTTCAATAGGCAGAGAGGTCAGTCATTTCTGTCAAGAGGTCATTACAAGGTCTGCGCTTTGTTGTTGTGTATTGATTTCCTTTGCCTCCATGCTGAATGCAGCTTTTCTTGCTATCTACAAATTCCTACACTGAAAGGCATTTAACCTCCTGTGGCTTAGGCGTCTCACTGCCGTTGTTCAGCCATTAATCATCGAGCAAACCGCATGGCTGTCATGGGTAGTTTCTGGGCTGAAGTGGCAGCTCTGAGGACTGCATCCACAACAAACAGGAACATGACGTTTGACTCACAAATCATAAATATATTTTGTCTAATTTCAGAACAAGATGAACAAAAATGGATGGCTTCGTTAGTTTGGAGTCATGGAGGTGACACATGACAGCTTGTGACCATGCAATAGAAACATTATATTGGTCCAACAATTAATTAAATCACTAGGCCTATTCTTCAGCACTGAGAACACGAGGAGATTATACTTTTCTGAGTCACACAGATAGCCTACTGATAAAACAGACAGGCACGGTGCATTTAAAAAAGTTTATGATCTGCCTCAACGTGATCTGCACCTCAAAGATGCAAAGAAGAAGATCGTTGTACAGCTACAGAAATACCAACCCATTAGAAGGGGGAAGGAGAGAGAAGAGAGAGATGGAGGAGGAAGAGGGGACCGATGTAGAAGCAGAGAACAGAGACAGATCTATAAATAGGCCTCCCTGCAGCCTGTGTGTAGACAGTGAGTAGACCAGAGACATCAATGTGACAGCAACTGCACTAAAGAGACTATCCGCCTGTGCGTTGATGGTGAGAGTTGATATCTTCACTTAAGGGAGGCTGATCTATAAGTTGTATCTCCAGCTGAGCAAACACACAACATGAAATACTACAAAAACACAAATAATCAGGTCCAATATCTGCTTTGTTTTTGAAAAGTTCATTACACTGTGTTATATTATTTTTTTTGTAAGTTTTGATGGGACAAAGAGCACTGCTGCTGACTCTTCAGGCACAAAGACAGCTGTTATGCATGACTGCTGCAAAATGAATTATTCAAGCCAACATTTAGACTTTGTATTATTTATCAAAAGTGCTTTAGCTGGAGGTTTTAGAGACTATTTTAAGGGGGCACATGTCCCAAAATATTGCAAGATACATTGTATCTGATAGGCAGTGAAAAAATGTCATCACATGATTTCTGAGAGAGCTTTACCCCCCATCCCCCAAATAAAAGCACTCCATCTGGCTGCAGCATATAACCACACTGCTGTCACTTAGATGGTTTGCCAAATGTGATGATCAAATCATCTAATAATACTGGAGGGGATTATTCATAACTACAGAGGCTTGTTTGATGAACAGAAGCTTGTTGAAAGGTGAGTCTAAATTTAAGTCCTCCCATCCCCACCCCTGTCTCACAGTTACGTCATTCTGCATGTTCTTCTTTCAAGGCCTCCCATTGCAGGAGAATCACAGTCACACCATGTTCTGTGAAACACAATCATCATTACCATCAATATAACAAAGGTATGCAGAACATTATTTATTAAGACTCTCATTTGATGTTTTGATTGAATATCTTAGAAATATGAGGATTATTTACTTACGTTTTATCAATTTCTTCTGAAATGCAGATTCAGATCATTACTTTTCTCCAACAATACTTCTTTACAATATATAACATAATATCCTGCACATGTATAGCAATACTTTCCACTGTGTAAAGTATATAAGTATACATAAAAGTGTGGAAATTATTGTATCATAGGATAAAGATAGTTCTGTGACCTTAAAGTATATGCTGTATGTGTGAAACACATCTCACCCTGTCATGAAGTTCCTTTAAGAAAGTGTATTATAAGTAATTCCCCCTTTTTTCCTGTACTTTCTTAAAGTCTGTGAAGTTTGACATACCGAGAAAACAACTTTTCTCCTAAAGAACAAACATTCCAAAAAGTGTGATTCTGATGTGTCCTAAAACTGCTTTTATTGTTGTGGAGATGCGTCGAGCTTATTAACAACAATTGAGTATTTAATGGTCCTGTGTTTTTTCTTGGAGCGCATCTTAAGCATTCAAAGCCTCCCTCACAGTCGTACAGCTGGAGGATCCTCTCCAGTCAATCTCAGAGGAGGTGACCTATCAGTGTGACCTCCTCTGACAGACACTGACCAGGGGGCGTCTGCAGCGAGGAGGCCACACACAGTGAAACAGTTAACGCCTGACGTCAGGCTAATTTTAGCTGCATCTGTAGACAGGGATTTACATTTTTCTGGCTGACATGTTTTTCTTTTGTTCATATTCTTGAAAGTGTGAAAAAAATGACATCAGTTGTCTGGCAGGCTGTGGTGTGAAGTCTAAATCCTCTTCACTATAGACAGGATCACAATGGGATACATTCAACTGTTAATGACTAAATAATGACACATCTGCTGATAGTGCAGGTTTGATAAAAGACATGCATTCGTTTGCAACACATAATTATTATATTATTTATTATATAATAATGATTATTATTACATGTGGCAGTTTTGAATGTCTTGCCTCTGTGTGTTCTTTTACCTTACCGGGATCTAGACAGTCATGCTTTGCTTCACAATCAGCTCCTCAGGTGCCAACGCGTTGACAAATGATACCTTCCAGTGTTTGCAGGTCTGGCTGATGTGTGAGTTGGTGACTCATTATGAATACTAGCTCAAGGGACTCCCAACAGTGCAAGGAGAATGATGAAAAGCCTTCCACTCTGCAGCCTGGAGGGGACGTACAGCTCAGTTGACAGCGGCGGGCCAGTAGGGTTGGCCGAGGTGAGTAACAGGCAGTGAGCAAAGGAGAGAGCAGGGTGGGGTGATTCTGAAGGCATGATGCGTGGCGTGGTGACAGGAATACAGGGTTAACAGTGGGAGCCAAGGGTCAGTGTTAACTAATATCTGATGCTGAACTACACCCTGATGACAGTGTGTGTGCCGAACAAGAGGCTGGATCAAAGTTTCCCCTACCCATCCATGAAAATAATCCCACCACAGTTACAGCATAGGAGTATACCAGAATATAAAAGCCTTATTTTGTATTTAAAAGGACATGACATATGTTGTATAGAATAGAATATGACGTTTCTTTACCACTCAGGCGGTGAGCTCAGGAAAAAGAGCAGTCATACAGGGAAGTTACTACTTTGTATGAGAGCAGTATTGTGCTGTTGCATGGCAACAGTTTCCACAGAAATCTTTGCTCAGAAACACTCCTCGTTGGTCTTCACATAACTGCAACGAGAGAAAAATGGGCTGACTGCAGGAATACAAATGATCTAATGAAGCAATTTGACTTGTACAAGCTAAAGAGTTATATATTAGATTTCCAGAGCAGAAAATGCAACATGATTTTGTTTACTTTAAAGGTGGGGTAGGTAATTCACTTCAGAAACACTTTTTGTTATATTCCACTTTTTGTTATATTCCATGGAATGCTCTTAACATCCCGATAGCAATGAATAAATATATAATGCTTTGACGATAAATCAGGCCCGGTTATACGGGGGTGCATAAGGGTGCATTGCACCCTCAGTTGAGTCGTTATGCACCGTCATTTGAAAAATGAAAAGTGAACAAAAAATAATATGAAAAGTGAAAAATATTACATTATAATAATAATAATAATAATAATAATAGTAGTAATAATAATAAGAAGAATAAAAATTTAGTTGAAATAAAATAAATTGTAATTGTGGTTAAATAACATTGTCTGCTGCATTTATTTGGTCAATTTAAACGGTAAGTAACGTTATTATGTCAGGTGTGCGTGACCTGTGCCGCTGCGCGTTCGTCATCTGCAAGGTGCTTACACAGCAGTCAGTGATGGACATCAGAAAATGGTTAAAACAACCAGCCCTTATCGCCAGCAGTAACACTGCATCTACTGCAGTAAAAACAGTTCAGATCATGGGGACATTACGTTACCCGCAACCACTGTCG